>NW_027189950.1:0-67083 GCF_040958095.1 Procambarus clarkii
GTCTTTTCTTGGAACTAAATAATACGAAACCTCGCTCTATGATTTGAAGTTAAAATCCTCAAATATGGTTATATAGTGACTTTTTTTACGTTTTTCATGTAGTTTGATATTACGTAAATATATTCATTTTTACCAATATTTCGATACTATTTCATGTAGTATCACGATATGTGATTTGGCCTTCAAATCCCAGAATTTCGCATAATATTGCATTTTAAGCAAGTTTTCTTGCATTTTGTTTCGTACGAAGAATCATCGAATTTAGCAATATTTTGACGTTTATCATCCCCTTTTCCTTCATTTGATTTAAACAAAATATCATCGAATTAGGCAATATTTTGCCGTTTTCCACGTTTTTGTGAATTTTCAGTCCATGGGTATTAATTCATATATATACGATAAAAATGATGCAAACACATAATTGATTAGATAATAACCTTAAATACTTCGTTTTCAATCATCTATTTGTTTCTCGTTAAAATACAGAGTAAGATATTGAAAAGGGGAGAAGTTCGGTTTTTATTGCATATATCGACGTTTCAGCCGGATTAGAGCGGTTTTACGTGTACATCTTCCCTCGTTAATATATATGGAAAATCAATAACATTATAGTTAATTCTAATGAAAACACATTGTTTTTTATCATTTGTATTGGAAACAACATTGTCATATGTCTTTTCTTAGAACTAAATAATACGAAACCTCGCTCTATGATTTGAAGTTAAAATCCTCAAATATGGTTATATAGTGACTTTTTTTACGTTTTTCATGTAGTTTGATATTACGTAAATATATTCATTTTTACCAATATTTCGATACTATTTCATGTAGTATCACGATATGTGATTTGGCCTTCAAATCCCAGAATTTCGCATAATATTGCATTTTAAGCAAGTTTTCTTGCATTTTGTTTCGTACGAAAAATCATTGAATTTAGCAATATTTTAACGGTTATCATCTCTTTTTCCTTCATGTGATTTAAACAAAATATCATCGAATTAGGCAATATTTTGTCGTTTTCCACGTTTTTGTGAATTTTCCGTCCATGGGTATTAATTCATATATATATACGATAAAAATGATGCAAACACATAATTGATTTGATAATAACCTTAAATACTTCATTTTCAATCATCTATTTGTTTCTCGTTAAAATACTGAGTAAGATATTGAAAAGGGGAGAAGTTCGGTTTTTATTGCATATATCGACGTTTCAGCCGGATTAGAGCGGTTTTACATGTACATCTTCCATCGTTAATATAAACGGAAAATCAAGAACATTTTAGTTATTTCTAATGAAAACACATTAGTGAAAACACGTTTTATATCATTTGTATTGGAAACAACATTGTCATATGTCTTTTCTTGGATCTAAATAATACGAAACCTCGCTCTATGATTTGAAGTTAAAATCCTCAAATATGGTTATATAGTGACTTTTTTCACGTTTTTCATGTAGTTTGATATTACGTAAATATATTCATTTTTACCAATATTTCGATACTATTTCATGTAGTATCACGATATGTGATTTGGCCTTCAAATCTCAGAATTTCGCATAATATTGCATTTTAAGCAAGTTTTCTTGCATTTTGTTTCGAACGAAAAATCATCGAATTTAGCAATATTTTGATGTTTTTCCACGTTTTTGTGAATTTTCAGTCTATGGGTATTAATTCATTATATATACGATAAAAATGATGCAAACACATAATTGATTAGATAATAACCTTAAATACTTCATTTTCAATCAACTATTTGTTTCTCGTTAAAATACTGAGTAAGATATTGAAAAGGGGAGAAGTTCTGTGTTTATTGCATATATCGACGTTTCAGCCGAAATAGAGCGGTTTTACGTGTTCATCTTCCATCAGTAATATAAACGGAAAATCAGGAACATTTTAGTTAATTCTAATGAAAACACATTGATTTTTATCATTTGTATTGGAAACAACATTGTCATATGTCTTTTCTTGGATCTAAATAATACGAAACCTCGCTCTATGATTCTAAGTTAAAATCCTCAAATATGGTTAAATAGTGACTTTTTTCACGATTTTCATGTAGTTTGATATTACGTAAATATATTCATTTTTACCAATATTTCGATTCTATTTCATGTAGTATCACGATATGTGATTTGGCCTTGAAATCTCAGAATTTCGCATAATATTGCATTTTAAGCAAGTTTTCTTGCATTTTGTTTCGTACGAAAAATCATCGAATTTAGCAATATTTTGACGTTTATCATCCCCTTTTCCTTCATTTGATTTAAACAAAATATTATCGAATTAGGCAATATTTTGCCGTTTTCCACGTTTTTGTGAATTTTCAGTCCATGGGTATTAATTCATATATATACGATAAAAATGATGCAAACACATAATTGATTAGATAATAACCATAAATACTTCATTTTCAATCATATATTTGTTTCTCGTTAAAATACTGAGTAAGATATTGAAAAGGGGAGAAGTTCGGTTTTTATTGCATATATCGACGTTTCAGCCGGATTAGAGCGGTTTTACGTGTACATCTTCCCTCGTTAATATAAATGGAAAATCAATAACATTATAGTTAATTCTAATGAAAACACATTGTTTTTTATCATTTGTATTGGAAACAACATTGTCATATGTCTTTTCTTGGAACTAAATAATACGAAACCTCGCTCTATGATTTGAAGTTAAAATCCTCAAATATGGTTATATAGTGACTTTTTTTACGTTTTTCATGTAGTTTGATATTACGTAAATATATTCATTTTTACCAATATTTCGATACTATTTCATGTAGTATCACGATATGTGATTTGGCCTTCAAATCCCAGAATTTCGCATAATATAGCATTTTAAGCAAGTTTTCTTGCATTTTGTTTCGTACGAAAAATCATCGAATTTAGCAATATTTTAACGTTTATCATCTCTTTTTCCTTCATGTGATTTAAACAAAATATCATCGAATTAGGCAATATTTTGTCGTTTTCCACGTTTTTGTGAATTTTCCGTCCATGGGTATTAATTCATATATATATACGATAAAAATGATGCAAACACATAATTGATTTGATAATAACCTTAAATACTTCATTTTCAATCATCTATTTGTTTCTCGTTAAAATACTGAGTAAGATATTGAAAAGGGGAGAAGTTCGGTTTTTATTGCATATATCGACGTTTCAGCCGGATTAGAGCGGTTTTACATGTACATCTTCCATCGTTAATATAAACGGAAAATCAAGAACATTTTAGTTATTTCTAATGAAAACACATTAGTGAAAACACGTTTTATATCATTTGTATTGGAAACAACATTGTCATATGTCTTTTCTTGGATCTAAATAATACGAAACCTCGCTCTATGATTTGAAGTTAAAATCCTAAAATATGGTTATATAGTGACTTTTTTCACGTTTTTCATGTAGTTTGATATTACGTAAATATATTCATTTTTACCAATATTTCGATACTATTTCATGTAGTATCACGATATGTGATTTGGCCTTCAAATCTCAGAATTTCGCATAATATTGCATTTTAAGCAAGTTTTCTTGCATTTTGTTTCGTACGAAAAATCATCGAATTTAGCAATATTTTGATGTTTTTCCACGTTTTTGTGAATTTTCAGTCTATGGGTATTAATTCATTATATATACGATAAAAATGATGCAAACACATAATTGATTAGATAATAACCTTAAATACTTCATTTTCAATCAACTATTTGTTTCTCGTTAAAATACTGAGTAAGATATTGAAAAGGGGAGAAGTTCTGTTTTTATTGCATATATCGACGTTTCAGCCGAAATAGAGCGGTTTTACGTGTTCATCTTCCATCAGTAATATAAACGGAAAATCAGGAACATTTTAGTTAATTCTAATGAAAACACATTGATTTTTATCATTTGTATTGGAAACAACATTGTCATATGTCTTTTCTTGGATCTAAATAATACGAAACCTCGTTCTATGATTCTAAGTTATAATCCTCAAATATGGTTAAATAGTGACTTTTTCACGATTTTCATGTAGTTTGATATTACGTAAATATATTCATTTTTACCAATATTTCGATTCTATTTCATGTAGTATCACGATATGTGATTTGGCCTTGAAATCTCAGAATTTCGCATAATATTGCATTTTAAGCAAGTTTTCTTGCATTTTGTTTCGTACGAAAAATCATCGAATTTAGCAATATTTTGACGTTTATCATCCCCTTTTCCTTCATTTGATTTAAACAAAATATCATCGAATTAGGCAATATTTTGCCGTTTTCCTCGTTTTTGTGAATTTTCAGTCCATGGGTATTAATTCATATATATACGATAAAAATGATGCAAACACATAATTGATTAGATAATAACCTTAAATACTTCGTTTTCAATCATCTATTTGTTTCTCGTTAAAATACAGAGTAAGATATTGAAAAGGGGAGAAGTTCGGTTTTTATTGCATATATCGACGTTTCAGCCGGATTAGAGCGGTTTTACGTGTACATCTTCCCTCGTTAATATAAATGGAAAATCAATAACATTATAGTTAATTCTAATGAAAACACATTGTTTTTTATCATTTGTATTGGAAACAACATTGTCATATGTCTTTTCTTGGAACTAAATAATACGAAACCTCGCTCTATGATTTGAAGTTAAAATCCTCAAATATGGTTATATAGTGACTTTTTTTACGTTTTTCATGTAGTTTGATATTACGTAAATATATTCATTTTTACCAATATTTCGATACTATTTCATGTAGTATCACGATATGTGATTTGGCCTTCAAATCCCAGAATTTCGCATAATATTGCATTTTAAGCAAGTTTTCTTGCATTTTGTTTCGTACGAAAAATCATCGAATTTAGCAATATTTTAACGTTTATCATCTCTTTTTCCTTCATGTGATTTAAACAAAATATCATCGAATTAGGCAATATTTTGCCGTTTTCCACGTTTTTGTGAATTTTCCGTCCATGGGTATTAATTCATATATATATACGATAAAAATGATGCAAACACATAATTGATTAGATAATAACCTTAAATACTTCATTTTCAATCATCTATGTGTTTCTCGTTAAAATACTGAGTAAGATATTGAAAAGGGGAGAAGTTCGGTTTTTATTGCATATATCGACGTTTCAGCCGGATTAGAGCGGTTTTACGTGTACATCTTCCATCGTTAATATAAACGGAAAATCAATAACGTTTTAGTTATTTCTAATGAAAACACATTAGTGAAAACACGTTTTATATCATTTGTATTGGAAACAACATTGTCATATGTCTTTTCTTGGATCTAAATAATACGAAACCTCGCTCTATGATTCTAAGTTATAATCCTCAAATATGGTTAAATAGTGACTTTTTTCACGATTTTCATGTAGTTTGATATTACGTAAATAATATTTTTACCAATACCATTTACCATTAAATTTTACCATTTTTACCAATATTTCGATTCTATTTCATGTAGTATCACGATATGTGATTTGGCCTTGAAATCTCAGAATTTCGCATAATATTGCATTTTAAGCAAGTTTTCTTGCATTTTGTTTCGTACGAAAAATCATCGAATTTAGCAATATTTTGACGTTTATCATCCCCTTTTCCTTCATTTGATTTAAACAAAATATCATCGAATTAGGCAATATTTTGCCGTTTTCCACGTTTTTGTGAATTTTCAGTCCATGGGTATTAATTCATATATATACGATAAAAATGATGCAAACACATAATTTATTAGATAATAACCTTAAATACTTCGTTTTCAATCATATATTTGTTTCTCGTTAAAATACTGAGTAAGATATTGAAAAGGGGAGAAGTTCGGTTTTTATTGCATATATCGACGTTTCAGCCGGATTAGAGCGGTTTTACGTGTACATCTTCCCTCGTTAATATAAATGGAAAATCAATAACATTATAGTTAATTCTAATGAAAACACATTGTTTTTTATCATTTGTATTGGAAACAACATTGTCATATGTGTTTTCTTGGAACTAAATAATACGAAACCTCGCTCAATGATTTGAAGTTAAAATCCTCAAATATGGTTATATAGTGACTTTTTTTACGTTTTTCATGTAGTTTGATATTACGTAAATATATTCATTTTTACCAATATTTCGATACTATTTCATGTAGTATCACGATATGTGATTTGGCCTTCAAATCCCAGAATTTCGCATAATATAGCATTTTAAGCAAGTTTTCTTGCATTTTGTTTCGTACGAAAAATCATCGAATTTAGCAATATTTTGACGTTTATCATCCCCTTGTCCTTCATATGATTTAAACAAAATATCATCGAATTAGGCAATATTTTGCCGTTTTCCACGTTTTTGTGAATTTTCAGTCCATGGGTATTAATTCATATATATACGATAAAACTGATGCAAACACATAATTAATTAGATAATAACCTTAAATACTTCATTTTCAATCAACTATTTGTTTCTCGTTAAAATACTGAGTAAGATATTGAAAAGGGGAGAAGTTCGGTTTTTATTGCATATATCGACGTTTCAGCCGGATTAGAGCGGTTTTACGTGTACATCTTCCATCGTTAATATAAACGGAAAATCAAGAACATTTTAGTTATTTCTAATGAAAACACATTGTTTTATATCATTTGTATTGGAAACAACATTGTCATATGTCTTTTTTTGGATCTAAATAATACGAAACCTCGCTCTATGATTTGAAGTTAAAATCCTCAAATATGGTTAAATAGTGATTTTTTTCACGTTTTTCATGTAGTTTATTATTACGTAAATATAATCATTTTTACCAATATTTCGATACTATTTCATGTAGTATCACGATATGTGATTTGGTCTTGAAATCTCAGAATTTCGCATAATATTGCATTTTAAGCAAATTTTCTTGCATTTTGTTTCGTACGAAAAATCATCGAATTTAGCAAAATTTTGACGTTTATCATTCCCTTTTCCTTTATTTGATTTAAACAAAATATCATCGAATTAGGCAAAATTTTGCCGTTTTTCCACGTTTTTGTGAATTTTCAGTCTATGGGTTAATTAATTAATATTCATTATATATACGATAAAAATGATGCAAACACATAATTGATCAGATAATAACCTTAAATACTTCATTTTCAATCAACTATTTGTTTCTCGTTAAAATACTGAGTAAGATATTGAAAAGGGGAGAAGTTCGGTTTTTATTGCATATATCGACGTTTCAGCCGGATTAGAGCGGTTTTACGTGTACATCTTCCCTCGTTAATATAAACGGAAAATCAAGAACATTATAGTTAATTCTAATGAAAACACATTGTTTTTTATCATTTGTATTGGAAACAACATTGTCATATGTCTTTTCTTGGATCTAAATAATACGAAACCTCGCTCTATGATTCTAAGTTATAATCCTCAAATATGGTTAAATAGTGACTTTTTCACGATTTTCATGTAGTTTGATATTACGTAAATATACTCATTTTACAATATTTCGATAATATTTCACGTAGTATCACGATATGTGATTTGGCTTTGATATCTCAAAATTTCGCATAATATTGCATTTTAAGCACGTTTTCTTGCATATTGTTTCGTACGAAAAATCATCGAATTTAGCAATATTTTGACGTTTATCATCCCCTTTTCCTTCATGTGATTTAAACAAAATATCATCGAATTAGGCAATATTATGCCGTTTTCCACGTTTTTGTGAATTTTCAGTCCATGGGTAATAATTCATATATATACGATAAAAATGATGCAAACACATAATTGATTAGATAATAACCATAAATACTTCATTTTCAATCATCTATTTGTTTCTCTTTAAAATACTGAGTAAGATAGTGAAAAGGGGAGAAGTTCGGTTTTTATTGCATATATCGACGTTTCAGCCGGATTAGAGCGGTTTTACGTGTACATCTTCCCTCGTTAATATAAACGGAAAATCAAGAACATTATAGTTAATTCTAATGAAAACACATTGTTTTTTATCATTTGTATTGGAAACAACATTGTCATATGTATTTTCTTGGAACTAAATAATACGAAACCTCGCTCTATGATTTGAAGTTAAAATCCTCAAATATGGTTATAAAGTGACTTTTTTCACGTTTTTCATGTAGTTTGATATTACGTAAATATATTCATTTTTACCAATATTTCGATACTATTTCATGTAGTATCACGATATGTGATTTGGCCTTCAAATCTCAGAATTTCGCATAATATTGCATTTTAAGCAAGTTTTCTTGCATTTTGTTTCGTACGAGAAATCATCGAATTTAGCAATATTTTGACGTTTTTCCACGTTTTTGTGAATTTTCAGTCTATGGGTATTAATTCATTATATATACGATAAAAATGATGCAAACACATAATTGATTAGATAATAACCTTAAATACTTCATTTTCAATCAACTATTTGTTTCTCGTTAAAATACTGAGTAGGATATTGAAAAGGGGAAAAGTCTGTTTTTATTGCATATATCGACGTTTCAGCCGAAATAGAGCGGTTTTACGTGTTCATCTTCCATCAGTAATATAAACGGAAAATCAGGAACATTTTAGTTAATTCTAATGAAAACACATTGATTTTTATCATTTGTATTGGAAACAACATTGTCATATGTCTTTTCTTGGATCTAAATAATACGAAACCTCGCTCTATGATTCTAAGTTAAAATCCTCAAATATGGTTAAATAGTGACTTTTTCACGTTTTTCATGTAGTTTGATATTACGTAAATATAATCATTTTTACCAATATTTCGATACTATTTCATGTAGTATCACGATATGTGATTTGGTCTTGAAATCTCAGAATTTCGCATAATATTGCATTTTAAGCAAATTTTCTTGCATTTTGTTTCGTACGAAAAATCATCGAATTTAGCAATATTTTGACGTTTATCATCCCCTTTTCCTTTTTTGATTTAAACAAAATATCATCGAATTAGGCAATATTTTGCCGTTTTCCACGTTTTTGTGAATTTTCAGTCCATGGGTATTAATTCATATATATACGATAAAAATGATGCAAACACATAATTGATTAGATAATAACCTTAAATACTTCGTTTTCAATCATCTATTTGTTTCTCGTTAAAATACTGAGTAAGATAATGAAAAGGGGAGAAGTTCGGTTCTTATTGCATATATCAACGTTTCAGCCGGATTAGAGCGGTTTTACGTGTACATCTTCCCTCGTTAATATAAACGGAAAATCAAAAACATTTTAGTTATTTCTAATGAAAACACATTGTTTTTTATCATTTGTATTGGAAACAACATTGTCATATGTCTTTTCTTGGAACTAAATAATACGAAACCTCGCTCTATGATTTGAAGTTAAAATCCTCAAATATGGTTATATAGTGACTTTTTTTACGTTTTTCATGTAGTTTGATATTACGTAAATATATTCATTTTTACCAATATTTCGATACTATTTCATGTAGTATCACGATATGTGATTTGGCCTTCAAATCCCAGAATTTCGCATAATATAGCATTTTAAGCAAGTTTTCTTGCATTTTGTTTCGTACGAAAAATCATCGAATTTAGTAATATTTTAACGTTTATCATCTCTTTTTCCTTCATGTGATTTAAACAAAATATCATCGAATTAGGCAATATTTTGTCGTTTTCCACGTTATTGTGAATTTTCCGTCCATGGCTATTAATTCATATATATATACGATAAAAATGATGCAAACACATAATTGATTTGATAATAACCTTAAATACTTCATTTTCAATCATCTATTTGTTTCTCGTTAAAATACTGAGTAAGATATTGAAAAGGGGAGAAGTTCGGTTTTTATTGCATATATCGACGTTTCAGCCGGATTAGAGCGGTTTTACATGTACATCTTCCATCGTTAATATAAACGGAAAATCAAGAACATTTTAGTTATTTCTAATGAAAACACATTAGTGAAAACACCTTTTATATCATTTGTATTGGAAACAACATTGTCATATGTCTTTTCTTGGATCTAAATAATACGAAACCTCGCTCTATGATTTGAAGTTAAAATCCTAAAATATGGTTATATAGTGACTTTTTTCACGTTTTTCATGTAGTTTGATATTACGTAAATATATTCATTTTTACCAATATTTCGATACTATTTCATGTAGTATCACGATATGTGATTTGGCCTTCAAATCTCAGAATTTCGCATAATATTGCATTTTAAGCAAGTTTTCTTGCATTTTGTTTCGTACGAAAAATCATCGAATTTAGCAATATTTTGATGTTTTTCCACGTTTTTGTGAATTTTCAGTCTATGGGTATTAATTCATTATATATACGATAAAAATGATGCAAACACATAATTGATTAGATAATAACCTTAAATACTTCATTTTCAATCAACTATTTGTTTCTCGTTAAAATACTGAGTAAGATATTGAAAAGGGGAGAAGTTCTGTTTTTATTGCATATATCGACGTTTCAGCCGAAATAGAGCGGTTTTACGTGTTCATCTTCCATCAGTAATATAAACGGAAAATCAGGAACATTTTAGTTAATTCTAATGAAAACACATTGATTTTTATCATTTGTATTGGAAACAACATTGTCATATGTCTTTTCTTGGATCTAAATAATACGAAACCTCGTTCTATGATTCTAAGTTATAATCCTCAAATATGGTTAAATAGTGACTTTTTTCACGATTTTCATGTAGTTTGATATTACGTAAATATATTCATTTTTACCAATATTTCGATTCTATTTCATGTAGTATCACGATATGTGATTTGGCCTTGAAATCTTAGAATTTCGCATAATATTGCATTTTAAGCAAGTTTTCTTGCATTTTGTTTCGTACGAAAAATCATCGAATTTAGCAATATTTTGACGTTTATCATCCCCTTTTCCTTCATTTGATTTAAACAAAATATCATCGAATTAGGCAATATTTTGCCGTTTTCCACGTTTTTGTGAATTTTCAGTCCATGGGTATTAATTCATATATATACGATAAAAATGATGCAAACACATAATTGATTAGATAATAACCTTAAATACTTCGTTTTCAATCATCTATTTGTTTCTCGTTAAAATACAGAGTAAGATATTGAAAAGGGGAGAAGTTCGGTTTTTATTGCATATATCGACGTTTCAGCCGGATTAGAGCGGTTTTACGTGTACATCTTCCATCGTTAATATAAACGGAAAATCAAGAACATTTTAGTTATTTCTAATGAAAACACATTGTTTTATATCATTTGTATTGGAAACAACATTGTCATATGTCTTTTTTTGGATCTAAATAATACGAAACCTCGCTCTATGATTTGAAGTTAAAATCCTCAAATATGGTTAAATAGTGACTTTTTTCACGTTTTTCATGTAGTTTATTATTACGTAAATATAATCATTTTTACCAATATTTCGATACTATTTCATGTAGTATCACGATATGTGATTTGGTCTTGAAATCTCAGAATTTCGCATAATATTGCATTTTAAGCAAATTTTCTTGCATTTTGTTTCGTACGAAAAATCATCGAATTTAGCAAAATTTTGACGTTTATCATTCCCTTTTCCTTTATTTGATTTAAACAAAATATCATCGAATTAGGCAAAATTTTGCCGTTTTTCCACGTTTTTGTGAATTTTCAGTCTATGGGTTAATTAATTAATATTCATTATATATACGATAAAAATGATGCAAACACATATTTGATCAGATAATAACCTTAAATACTTCATTTTCAATCAACTATTTGTTTCTCGTTAAAATACTGAGTAAGATATTGAAAAGGGGAGAAGTTCGGTTTTTATTGCATATATCGACGTTTCAGCCGGATTAGAGCGGTTTTACGTGTACATCTTCCCTCGTTAATATAAACGGAAAATCAAGAACATTATAGTTAATTCTAATGAAAACACATTGTTTTTTATCATTTGTATTGGAAACAACATTGTCATATGTCTTTTCTTGGATCTAAATAATACGAAACCTCGCTCTATGATTCTAAGTTATAATCCTCAAATATGGTTAAATAGTGACTTTTTCACGATTTTCATGTAGTTTGATATTACGTAAATATACTCATTTTACAATATTTCGATAATATTTCACGTAGTATCACGATATGTGATTTGGCTTTGATATCTCAAAATTTCGCATAATATTGCATTTTAAGCAAGTTTTCTTGCATATTGTTTCGTACGAAAAATCATCGAATTTAGCAATATTTTGACGTTTATCATCCCCTTTTCCTTCATGTGATTTAAACAAAATATCATCGAATTAGGCAATATTATGCCGTTTTCCACGTTTTTGTGAATTTTCAGTCCATGGGTAATAATTCATATATATACGATAAAAATGATGCAAACACATAATTGATTAGATAATAACCATAAATACTTCATTTTCAATCATCTATTTGTTTCTCTTTAAAATACTGAGTAAGATATTGAAAAGGGGAGAAGTTCGGTTTTTATTGCATATATCGACGTTTCAGCCGGATTAGAGCGGTTTTACGTGTACATCTTCCCTCGTTAATATAAACGGAAAATCAAGAACATTATAGTTAATTCTAATGAAAACACATTGTTTTTTATCATTTGTATTGGAAACAACATTGTCATATGTATTTTCTTGGAACTAAATAATACGAAACCTCGCTCTATGATTTGAAGTTAAAATCCTCAAATATGGTTATATAGTGACTTTTTTCACGTTTTTCATGTAGTTTGATATTACGTAAATATATTCATTTTTACCAATATTTCGATACTATTTCATGTAGTATCACGATATGTGATTTGGCCTTCAAATCTCAGAATTTCGCATAATATTGCATTTTAAGCAAGTTTTCTTGCATTTTGTTTCGTACGAGAAATCATCGAATTTAGCAATATTTTGACGTTTTTCCACGTTTTTGTGAATTTTCAGTCTATGGGTATTAATTCATTATATATACGATAAAAATGATGCAAACACATAATTGATTAGATAATAACCTTAAATACTTCATTTTCAATCAACTATTTGTTTCTCGTTAAAATACTGAGTAGGATATTGAAAAGGGGAAAAGTCTGTTTTTATTGCATATATCGACGTTTCAGCCGAAATAGAGCGGTTTTACGTGTTCATCTTCCATCAGTAATATAAACGGAAAATCAGGAACATTTTAGTTAATTCTAATGAAAACACATTGATTTTTATCATTTGTATTGGAAACAACATTGTCATATGTCTTTTCTTGGATCTAAATAATACGAAACCTCGCTCTATGATTCTAAGTTAAAATCCTCAAATATGGTTAAATAGTGACTTTTTTCACGTTTTTCATGTAGTTTGATATTACGTAAATATAATCATTTTTACCAATATTTCGATACTATTTCATGTAGTATCACGATATGTGATTTGGTCTTGAAATCTCAGAATTTCGCATAATATTGCATTTTAAGCAAATTTTCTTGCATTTTGTTTCGTACGAAAAATCATCGAATTTAGCAATATTTTGACGTTTATCATCCCCTTTTCCTTTTTTGATTTAAACAAAATATCATCGAATTAGGCAATATTTTGCCGTTTTCCACGTTTTTGTGAATTTTCAGTCCATGGGTATTAATTCATATATATACGATAAAAATGATGCAAACACATAATTGATTAGATAATAACCTTAAATACTTCGTTTTCAATCATCTATTTGTTTCTCGTTAAAATACTGAGTAAGATAATGAAAAGGGGAGAAGTTCGGTTCTTATTGCATATATCAACGTTTCAGCCGGATTAGAGCGGTTTTACGTGTACATCTTCCCTCGTTAATATAAACGGAAAATCAAAAACATTTTAGTTATTTCTAATGAAAACACATTGTTTTTTATCATTTGTATTGGAAACAACATTGTCATATGTCTTTTCTTGGAACTAAATAATACGAAACCTCGCTCTATGATTTGAAGTTAAAATCCTCAAATATGGTTATATAGTGACTTTTTTTACGTTTTTCATGTAGTTTGATATTACGTAAATATATTCATTTTTACCAATATTTCGATACTATTTCATGTAGTATCACGATATGTGATTTGGCCTTCAAATCCCAGAATTTCGCATAATATAGCATTTTAAGCAAGTTTTCTTGCATTTTGTTTCGTACGAAAAATCATCGAATTTAGTAATATTTTAACGTTTATCATCTCTTTTTCCTTCATGTGATTTAAACAAAATATCATCGAATTAGGCAATATTTTGTCGTTTTCCACGTTATTGTGAATTTTCCGTCCATGGCTATTAATTCATATATATATACGATAAAAATGATGCAAACACATAATTGATTTGATAATAACCTTAAATACTTCATTTTCAATCATCTATTTGTTTCTCGTTAAAATACTGAGTAAGATATTGAAAAGGGGAGAAGTTCGGTTTTTATTGCATATATCGACGTTTCAGCCGGATTAGAGCGGTTTTACATGTACATCTTCCATCGTTAATATAAACGGAAAATCAAGAACATTTTAGTTATTTCTAATGAAAACACATTAGTGAAAACACCTTTTATATCATTTGTATTGGAAACAACATTGTCATATGTCTTTTCTTGGATCTAAATAATACGAAACCTCGCTCTATGATTTGAAGTTAAAATCCTAAAATATGGTTATATAGTGACTTTTTTCACGTTTTTCATGTAGTTTGATATTACGTAAATATATTCATTTTTACCAATATTTCGATACTATTTCATGTAGTATCACGATATGTGATTTGGCCTTCAAATCTCAGAATTTCGCATAATATTGCATTTTAAGCAAGTTTTCTTGCATTTTGTTTCGTACGAAAAATCATCGAATTTAGCAATATTTTGATGTTTTTCCACGTTTTTGTGAATTTTCAGTCTATGGGTATTAATTCATTATATATACGATAAAAATGATGCAAACACATAATTGATTAGATAATAACCTTAAATACTTCATTTTCAATCAACTATTTGTTTCTCGTTAAAATACTGAGTAAGATATTGAAAAGGGGAGAAGTTCTGTTTTTATTGCATATATCGACGTTTCAGCCGAAATAGAGCGGTTTTACGTGTTCATCTTCCATCAGTAATATAAACGGAAAATCAGGAACATTTTAGTTAATTCTAATGAAAACACATTGATTTTTATCATTTGTATTGGAAACAACATTGTCATATGTCTTTTCTTGGATCTAAATAATACGAAACCTCGTTCTATGATTCTAAGTTATAATCCTCAAATATGGTTAAATAGTGACTTTTTTCACGATTTTCATGTAGTTTGATATTACGTAAATATATTCATTTTTACCAATATTTCGATTCTATTTCATGTAGTATCACGATATGTGATTTGGCCTTGAAATCTCAGAATTTCGCATAATATTGCATTTTAAGCAAGTTTTCTTGCATTTTGTTTCGTACGAAAAATCATCGAATTTAGCAATATTTTGACGTTTATCATCCCCTTTTCCTTCATTTGATTTAAACAAAATATCATCGAATTAGGCAATATTTTGCCGTTTTCCACGTTTTTGTGAATTTTCAGTCCATGGGTATTAATTCATATATATACGATAAAAATGATGCAAACACATAATTGATTAGATAATAACCTTAAATACTTCGTTTTCAATCATCTATTTGTTTCTCGTTAAAATACAGAGTAAGATATTGAAAAGGGGAGAAGTTCGGTTTTTATTGCATATATCGACGTTTCAGCCGGATTAGAGCGGTTTTACGTGTACATCTTCCCTCGTTAATATAAATGGAAAATCAATAACATTATAGTTAATTCTAATGAAAACACATTGTTTTTTATCATTTGTATTGGAAACAACATTGTCATATGTCTTTTCTTGGAACTAAATAATACGAAACCTCGCTCTATGATTTGAAGTTAAAATCCTCAAATATGGTTATATAGTGACTTTTTTTACGTTTTTCATGTAGTTTGATATTACGTAAATATATTCATTTTTACCAATATTTCGATACTATTTCATGTAGTATCACGATATGTGATTTGGCCTTCAAATCCCAGAATTTCGCATAATATTGCATTTTAAGCAAGTTTTCTTGCATTTTGTTTCGTACGAAAAATCATCGAATTTAGCAATATTTTAACGTTTATCATCTCTTTTTCCTTCATGTGATTTAAACAAAATATCATCGAATTAGGCAATATTTTGCCGTTTTCCACGTTTTTGTGAATTTTCCGTCCATGGGTATTAATTCATATATATATACGATAAAAATGATGCAAACACATAATTGATTAGATAATAACCTTAAATACTTCATTTTCAATCATCTATGTGTTTCTCGTTAAAATACTGAGTAAGATATTGAAAAGGGGAGAAGTTCGGTTTTTATTGCATATATCGACGTTTCAGCCGGATTAGAGCGGTTTTACGTGTACATCTTCCATCGTTAATATAAACGGAAAATCAATAACGTTTTAGTTATTTCTAATGAAAACACATTAGTGAAAACACGTTTTATATCATTTGTATTGGAAACAACATTGTCATATGTCTTTTCTTGGATCTAAATAATACGAAACCTCGCTCTATGATTCTAAGTTATAATCCTCAAATATGGTTAAATAGTGACTTTTTTCACGATTTTCATGTAGTTTGATATTACGTAAATAATATTTTTACCAATACCATTTACCATTAAATTTTACCATTTTTACCAATATTTCGATTCTATTTCATGTAGTATCACGATATGTGATTTGGCCTTGAAATCTCAGAATTTCGCATAATATTGCATTTTAAGCAAGTTTTCTTGCATTTTGTTTCGTACGAAAAATCATCGAATTTAGCAATATTTTGACGTTTATCATCCCCTTTTCCTTTTTTGATTTAAACAAAATATCATCGAATTAGGCAATATTTTGCCGTTTTCCACGTTTTTGTGAATTTTCAGTCCATGGGTATTAATTCATATATATACGATAAAAATGATGCAAACACATAATTGATTAGATAATAACCTTAAATACTTCGTTTTCAATCATCTATTTGTTTCTCGTTAAAATACTGAGTAAGATAATGAAAAGGGGAGAAGTTCGGTTCTTATTGCATATATCAACGTTTCAGCCGGATTAGAGCGGTTTTACGTGTACATCTTCCCTCGTTAATATAAACGGAAAATCAAAAACATTTTAGTTATTTCTAATGAAAACACATTGTTTTTTATCATTTGTATTGGAAACAACATTGTCATATGTCTTTTCTTGGAACTAAATAATACGAAACCTCGCTCTATGATTTGAAGTTAAAATCCTCAAATATGGTTATATAGTGACTTTTTTTACGTTTTTCATGTAGTTTGATATTACGTAAATATATTCATTTTTACCAATATTTCGATACTATTTCATGTAGTATCACGATATGTGATTTGGCCTTCAAATCCCAGAATTTCGCATAATATAGCATTTTAAGCAAGTTTTCTTGCATTTTGTTTCGTACGAAAAATCATCGAATTTAGTAATATTTTAACGTTTATCATCTCTTTTTCCTTCATGTGATTTAAACAAAATATCATCGAATTAGGCAATATTTTGTCGTTTTCCACGTTATTGTGAATTTTCCGTCCATGGCTATTAATTCATATATATATACGATAAAAATGATGCAAACACATAATTGATTTGATAATAACCTTAAATACTTCATTTTCAATCATCTATTTGTTTCTCGTTAAAATACTGAGTAAGATATTGAAAAGGGGAGAAGTTCGGTTTTTATTGCATATATCGACGTTTCAGCCGGATTAGAGCGGTTTTACATGTACATCTTCCATCGTTAATATAAACGGAAAATCAAGAACATTTTAGTTATTTCTAATGAAAACACATTAGTGAAAACACCTTTTATATCATTTGTATTGGAAACAACATTGTCATATGTCTTTTCTTGGATCTAAATAATACGAAACCTCGCTCTATGATTTGAAGTTAAAATCCTAAAATATGGTTATATAGTGACTTTTTTCACGTTTTTCATGTAGTTTGATATTACGTAAATATATTCATTTTTACCAATATTTCGATACTATTTCATGTAGTATCACGATATGTGATTTGGCCTTCAAATCTCAGAATTTCGCATAATATTGCATTTTAAGCAAGTTTTCTTGCATTTTGTTTCGTACGAAAAATCATCGAATTTAGCAATATTTTGATGTTTTTCCACGTTTTTGTGAATTTTCAGTCTATGGGTATTAATTCATTATATATACGATAAAAATGATGCAAACACATAATTGATTAGATAATAACCTTAAATACTTCATTTTCAATCAACTATTTGTTTCTCGTTAAAATACTGAGTAAGATATTGAAAAGGGGAGAAGTTCTGTTTTTATTGCATATATCGACGTTTCAGCCGAAATAGAGCGGTTTTACGTGTTCATCTTCCATCAGTAATATAAACGGAAAATCAGGAACATTTTAGTTAATTCTAATGAAAACACATTGATTTTTATCATTTGTATTGGAAACAACATTGTCATATGTCTTTTCTTGGATCTAAATAATACGAAACCTCGTTCTATGATTCTAAGTTATAATCCTCAAATATGGTTAAATAGTGACTTTTTTCACGATTTTCATGTAGTTTGATATTACGTAAATATATTCATTTTTACCAATATTTCGATTCTATTTCATGTAGTATCACGATATGTGATTTGGCCTTGAAATCTCAGAATTTCGCATAATATTGCATTTTAAGCAAGTTTTCTTGCATTTTGTTTCGTACGAAAAATCATCGAATTTAGCAATATTTTGACGTTTATCATCCCCTTTTCCTTCATTTGATTTAAACAAAATATCATCGAATTAGGCAATATTTTGCCGTTTTCCACGTTTTTGTGAATTTTCAGTCCATGGGTATTAATTCATATATATACGATAAAAATGATGCAAACACATAATTGATTAGATAATAACCTTAAATACTTCGTTTTCAATCATCTATTTGTTTCTCGTTAAAATACAGAGTAAGATATTGAAAAGGGGAGAAGTTCGGTTTTTATTGCATATATCGACGTTTCAGCCGGATTAGAGCGGTTTTACGTGTACATCTTCCCTCGTTAATATAAATGGAAAATCAATAACATTATAGTTAATTCTAATGAAAACACATTGTTTTTTATCATTTGTATTGGAAACAACATTGTCATATGTCTTTTCTTGGAACTAAATAATACGAAACCTCGCTCTATGATTTGAAGTTAAAATCCTCAAATATGGTTATATAGTGACTTTTTTTACGTTTTTCATGTAGTTTGATATTACGTAAATATATTCATTTTTACCAATATTTCGATACTATTTCATGTAGTATCACGATATGTGATTTGGCCTTCAAATCCCAGAATTTCGCATAATATTGCATTTTAAGCAAGTTTTCTTGCATTTTGTTTCGTACGAAAAATCATCGAATTTAGCAATATTTTAACGTTTATCATCTCTTTTTCCTTCATGTGATTTAAACAAAATATCATCGAATTAGGCAATATTTTGCCGTTTTCCACGTTTTTGTGAATTTTCCGTCCATGGGTATTAATTCATATATATATACGATAAAAATGATGCAAACACATAATTGATTAGATAATAACCTTAAATACTTCATTTTCAATCATCTATGTGTTTCTCGTTAAAATACTGAGTAAGATATTAAAAAGGGGAGAAGTTCGGTTTTTATTGCATATATCGACGTTTCAGCCGGATTAGAGCGGTTTTACGTGTACATCTTCCATCGTTAATATAAACGGAAAATCAATAACGTTTTAGTTATTTCTAATGAAAACACATTAGTGAAAACACGTTTTATATCATTTGTATTGGAAACAACATTGTCATATGTCTTTTCTTGGATCTAAATAATACGAAACCTCGCTCTATGATTCTAAGTTATAATCCTCAAATATGGTTAAATAGTGACTTTTTTCACGATTTTCATGTAGTTTGATATTACGTAAATAATATTTTTACCAATACCATTTACCATTAAATTTTACCATTTTTACCAATATTTCGATTCTATTTCATGTAGTATCACGATATGTGATTTGGCCTTGAAATCTCAGAATTTCGCATAATATTGCATTTTAAGCAAGTTTTCTTGCATTTTGTTTCGTACGAAAAATCATCGAATTTAGCAATATTTTGACGTTTATCATCCCCTTTTCCTTCATTTGATTTAAACAAAATATCATCGAATTAGGCAATATTTTGCCGTTTTCCACGTTTTTGTGAATTTTCAGTCCATGGGTATTAATTCATATATATACGATAAAAATGATGCAAACACATAATTGATTAGATAATAACCTTAAATACTTCGTTTTCAATCATATATTTGTTTCTCGTTAAAATACTGAGTAAGATATTGAAAAGGGGAGAAGTTCGGTTTTTATTGCATATATCGACGTTTCAGCCGGATTAGAGCGGTTTTACGTGTACATCTTCCCTCGTTAATATAAATGGAAAATCAATAACATTATAGTTAATTCTAATGAAAACACATTGTTTTTTATCATTTGTATTGGAAACAACATTGTCATATGTGTTTTCTTGGAACTAAATAATACGAAACCTCGCTCTATGATTTGAAGTTAAAATCCTCAAATATGGTTATATAGTGACTTTTTTTACGTTTTTCATGTAGTTTGATATTACGTAAATATATTCATTTTTACCAATATTTCGATTCTATTTCATGTAGTATCACAATATGTGATTTGGCCTTGAAATCTCAGAATTTCGCATAATATTGCATTTTAAGCAAGTTTTCTTGCATTTTGTTTCGTACGAAAAATCATCGAATTTAGCAATATTTTGACGTTTATCATCCCCTTGTCCTTCATATGATTTAAACAAAATATCATCGAATTAGGCAATATTTTGCCGTTTTCCACGTTTTTGTGAATTTTCAGTCCATGGGTATTAATTCATATATATACGATAAAACTGATGCAAACACATAATTAATTAGATAATAACCTTAAATACTTCATTTTCAATCAACTATTTGTTTCTCGTTAAAATACTGAGTAAGATATTGAAAAGGGGAGAAGTTCGGTTTTTATTGCATATATCGACGTTTCAGCCGGATTAGAGCGGTTTTACGTGTACATCTTCCATCGTTAATATAAACGGAAAATCAAGAACATTTTAGTTATTTCTAATGAAAACACATTGTTTTATATCATTTGTATTGGAAACAACATTGTCATATGTCTTTTTTTGGATCTAAATAATACGAAACCTCGCTCTATGATTTGAAGTTAAAATCCTCAAATATGGTTAAATAGTGACTTTTTTCACGTTTTTCATGTAGTTTATTATTACGTAAATATAATCATTTTTACCAATATTTCGATACTATTTCATGTAGTATCACGATATGTGATTTGGTCTTGAAATCTCAGAATTTCGCATAATATTGCATTTTAAGCAAATTTTCTTGCATTTTGTTTCGTACGAAAAATCATCGAATTTAGCAAAATTTTGACGTTTATCATTCCCTTTTCCTTTATTTGATTTAAACAAAATATCATCGAATTAGGCAAAATTTTGCCGTTTTTCCACGTTTTTGTGAATTTTCAGTCTATGGGTTAATTAATTAATATTCATTATATATACGATAAAAATGATGCAAACACATAATTGATCAGATAATAACCTTAAATACTTCATTTTCAATCAACTATTTGTTTCTCGTTAAAATACTGAGTAAGATATTGAAAAGGGGAGAAGTTCGGTTTTTATTGCATATATCGACGTTTCAGCCGGATTAGAGCGGTTTTACGTGTACATCTTCCCTCGTTAATATAAACGGAAAATCAAGAACATTATAGTTAATTCTAATGAAAACACATTGTTTTTTATCATTTGTATTGGAAACAACATTGTCATATGTCTTTTCTTGGATCTAAATAATACGAAACCTCGCTCTATGATTCTAAGTTATAATCCTCAAATATGGTTAAATAGTGACTTTTTCACGATTTTCATGTAGTTTGATATTACGTAAATATACTCATTTTACAATATTTCGATAATATTTCACGTAGTATCACGATATGTGATTTGGCTTTGAAATCTCAAAATTTCGCATAATATTGCATTTTAAGCAAGTTTTCTTGCATATTGTTTCGTACGAAAAATCATCGAATTTAGCAATATTTTGACGTTTATCATCCCCTTTTCCTTCATTTGATTTAAACAAAATATCATCGAATTAGGCAATATTTTGCCGTTTTCCACGTTTTTGTGAATCTTCAGTCCATGGGTATTAATTCATATATATACGATAAAAATGATGCAAACACATAATTGATTAGATAATAACCTTAAATACTTCGTTTTCAATCATATATTTGTTTCTCGTTAAAATACTGAGTAAGATATTGAAAAGGGGAGAAGTTCGGTTTTTATTGCATATATCGACGTTTCAGCCGGATTAGAGCGGTTTTACGTGTACATCTTCCCTCGTTAATATAAATGGAAAATCAATAACATTATAGTTAATTCTAATGAAAACACATTGTTTTTTATCATTTGTATTGGAAACAACATTGTCATATGTGTTTTCTTGGAACTAAATAATACGAAACCTCGCTCTATGATTTGAAGTTAAAATCCTCAAATATGGTTATATAGTGACTTTTTTTACGTTTTTCATGTAGTTTGATATTACGTAAATATATTCATTTTTACCAATATTTCGATACTATTTCATGTAGTATCACGATATGTGATTTGGCCTTCAAATCCCAGAATTTCGCATAATATAGCATTTTAAGCAAGTTTTCTTGCATTTTGTTTCGTACGAAAAATCATCGAATTTAGCAATATTTTGACGTTTATCATCCCCTTGTCCTTCATATGATTTAAACAAAATATCATCGAATTAGGCAATATTTTGCCGTTTTCCACGTTTTTGTGAATTTTCAGTCCATGGGTATTAATTCATATATATACGATAAAACTGATGCAAACACATAATTAATTAGATAATAACCTTAAATACTTCATTTTCAATCAACTATTTGTTTCTCGTTAAAATACTGAGTAAGATATTGAAAAGGGGAGAAGTTCGGTTTTTATTGCATATATCGACGTTTCAGCCGGATTAGAGCGGTTTTACGTGTACATCTTCCATCGTTAATATAAACGGAAAATCAAGAACATTTTAGTTATTTCTAATGAAAACACATTGTTTTATATCATTTGTATTGGAAACAACATTGTCATATGTCTTTTTTTGGATCTAAATAATACGAAACCTCGCTCTATGATTTGAAGTTAAAATCCTCAAATATGGTTAAATAGTGACTTTTTTCACGTTTTTCATGTAGTTTATTATTACGTAAATATAATCATTTTTACCAATATTTCGATACTATTTCATGTAGTATCACGATATGTGATTTGGTCTTGAAATCTCAGAATTTCGCATAATATTGCATTTTAAGCAAATTTTCTTGCATTTTGTTTCGTACGAAAAATCATCGAATTTAGCAAAATTTTGACGTTTATCATTCCCTTTTCCTTTATTTGATTTAAACAAAATATCATCGAATTAGGCAAAATTTTGCCGTTTTTCCACGTTTTTGTGAATTTTCAGTCTATGGGTTAATTAATTAATATTCATTATATATACGATAAAAATGATGCAAACACATAATTGATCAGATAATAACCTTAAATACTTCATTTTCAATCAACTATTTGTTTCTCGTTAAAATACTGAGTAAGATATTGAAAAGGGGAGAAGTTCGGTTTTTATTGCATATATCGACGTTTCAGCCGGATTAGAGCGGTTTTACGTGTACATCTTCCCTCGTTAATATAAACGGAAAATCAAGAACATTATAGTTAATTCTAATGAAAACACATTGTTTTTTATCATTTGTATTGGAAACAACATTGTCATATGTCTTTTCTTGGATCTAAATAATACGAAACCTCGCTCTATGATTCTAAGTTATAATCCTCAAATAGGGTTAAATAGTGACTTTTTCACGATTTTCATGTAGTTTGATATTACGTAAATATACTCATTTTACAATATTTCGATAATATTTCACGTAGTATCACGATATGTGATTTGGCTTTGAAATCTCAAAATTTCGCATAATATTGCATTTTAAGCAAGTTTTCTTGCATATTGTTTCGTACGAAAAATCATCGAATTTAGCAATATTTTGACGTTTATCATCCCCTTTTCCTTCATGTGATTTAAACAAAATATCATCGAATTAGGCAATATTATGCCGTTTTCCACGTTTTTGTGAATTTTCAGTCCATGGGTAATAATTCATATATATACGATAAAAATGATGCAAACACATAATTGATTAGATAATAACCATAAATACTTCATTTTCAATCATCTATTTGTTTCTCTTTAAAATACTGAGTAAGATATTGAAAAGGGGAGAAGTTCGGTTTTTATTGCATATATCGACGTTTGAGCCGGATTAGAGCGGTTTTACGTGTACATCTTCCCTCGTTAATATAAACGGAAAATCAAGAACATTATAGTTAATTCTAATGAAAACACATTGTTTTTTATCATTTGTATTGGAAACAACATTGTCATATGTATTTTATTGGAACTAAATAATACGAAACCTCGCTCTATGATTTGAAGTTAAAATCCTCAAATATGGTTATATAGTGACTTTTTTCACGTTTTTCATGTAGTTTGATATTACGTAAATATATTCATTTTTACCAATATTTCGATACTATTTCATGTAGTATCACGATATGTGATTTGGCCTTCAAATCTCAGAATTTCGCATAATATTGCATTTTAAGCAAGTTTTCTTGCATTTTGTTTCGTACGAGAAATCATCGAATTTAGCAATATTTTGACGTTTTTCCACGTTTTTGTGAATTTTCAGTCTATGGGTATTAATTCATTATATATACGATAAAAATGATGCAAACACATAATTGATTAGATAATAACCTTAAATACTTCATTTTCAATCAACTATTTGTTTCTCGTTAAAATACTGAGTAGGATATTGAAAAGGGGAAAAGTCTGTTTTTATTGCATATATCGACGTTTCAGCCGAAATAGAGCGGTTTTACGTGTTCATCTTCCATCAGTAATATAAACGGAAAATCAGGAACATTTTAGTTAATTCTAATGAAAACACATTGATTTTTATCATTTGTATTGGAAACAACATTGTCATATGTCTTTTCTTGGATCTAAATAATACGAAACCTCGCTCTATGATTCTAAGTTAAAATCCTCAAATATGGTTAAATAGTGACTTTTTTCACGTTTTTCATGTAGTTTGATATTACGTAAATATAATCATTTTTACCAATATTTCGATACTATTTCATGTAGTATCACGATATGTGATTTGGTCTTGAAATCTCAGAATTTCGCATAATATTGCATTTTAAGCAAATTTTCTTGCATTTTGTTTCGTACGAAAAATCATCGAATTTAGCAATATTTTGACGTTTATCATCCCCTTTTCCTTTTTTGATTTAAACAAAATATCATCGAATTAGGCAATATTTTGCCGTTTTCCACGTTTTTGTGAATTTTCAGTCCATGGGTATTAATTCATATATATACGATAAAAATGATGCAAACACATAATTGATTAGATAATAACCTTAAATACTTCGTTTTCAATCATCTATTTGTTTCTCGTTAAAATACTGAGTAAGATATTGAAAAGGGGAGAAGTTCTGTTTTTATTGCATATATCGACGTTTCAGCCGAAATAGAGCGGTTTTACGTGTTCATCTTCCATCAGTAATATAAACGGAAAATCAGGAACATTTTAGTTAATTCTAATGAAAACACATTGATTTTTATCATTTGTATTGGAAACAACATTGTCATATGTCTTTTCTTGAATCTAAATAATACGAAACCTCGCTCTATGATTCTAAGTTAAAATCCTCAAATATGGTTAAATAGTGACTTTTTTCACGTTTTTCATGTAGTTTGATATTACGTAAATATCATCATTTGTACCAATATTTCGATACAATTTCATGTAGTATCACGATATGTGATTTGGTCTTGAAATTTCAGAATTTCGCATAATATTGCATTTTAAGCAAATTTTCTTGCATTTTGTTTCGTACGAAAAATCATCGAATTTAGCAATATTTTGACGTTTATCATTCCCTTTTCCTTTATTTGATTTAAACAAAATATCATCGAATTAGGCAATATTTTGCCGTTTTTCCACGTTTTTGTGAATTTTCAGTCTATGGGTATTAATTCATTATATATACGATAAAAATGATGCAAACACATAATTGATTAGATAATAACCTTAAATACTTCATTTTCAATCAACTATTTGTTTCTCGTTAAATTACTGAGTAAGATATTGAAAAGGGGAGAAGTTCTGTTTTTATTGCATATATCGACGTTTCAGCCGGAATAGAGCGGTTTTACGTGTACATCTTCCATCAGTAATATAAACGGAAAATCAGGAACATTTTAGTTAATTCTAATGAAAACACATTGATTTTTATCACTTGTATTGGAAACAACATTGTCATATGTCTTTTCTTGGATCAAAATAATACGAAACCTCGCTCTATGATTCTCAGTTATAATCCTCAAATATGGTTAAATAGTGACTTTTTTCACGACTTTCATGTAGTTTGATATTACGTAAATATATTCATTTTTACCAATATTTCGATTCTATTTCATGTAGTATCACAATATGTGATTTGGCCTTGAAATCTCAGAATTTCGCATAATATTGCATTTTAAGCAAGTTTTCTTGCATTTTGTTTCGTACGAAAAATCATCGAATTTAGCAATATTTTGACGTTTATCATCCCCTTTTCCTTCATTTGATTTAAACAAAATATCATCGAATTAGGCAATATTTTGCCGTTTTCCACGTTTTTGTGAATTTTCAGTCTATGGGTATTAATTCATATATATACGATAAAAATGATGCAAACGCATAATTGATTAGATAATAACCTTAAATACTTCGTTTTCAATCATCTATTTGTTTCTCGTTAAAATACAGAGTAAGATATTGAAAAGGGGAGAAGTTCGGTTTTTATTGCATATATCGACGTTTCAGCCGGATTAGAGCGGTTTTACAAGTACATCTTCCCTCGTTAATATAATCGGAAAATCAAAAACATTTTAGTTATTTCTAATGAAAACACATTGTTTTTTATCATTTGTATTGGAAACAACATCGTCATTTGTCTTTTCTTGGATCTAAATAATACGAAACCTCGCTCTATGATTCTAAGTTATAATCCTCAAATATGGTTAAATAGTGACTTTTTTCACGATTTTCATGTAGTTTGATATTACGTAAATATATTCATTTTTACCAATATTTCAATACTATTTCATGTAGTATCACGATATGTGATTTGGCTTTGAAATCTCAAAATTTCGCAAAATATTGCATTTTAAGCAAGTTTTCTTGCATTTTGTTTCGTACGAAAAATCATCGAATTTAGCAATATTTTGACGTTTATCATCCCCTTTTCCTTTTTTGATTTAAACAAAATATCATCGAATTAGGCAATATTTTGCCGTTTTCCACGTTTTTGTGAATTTTCAGTCCATGGGTATTAATTCATATATATACGATAAAAATGATGCAAACACATAATTGATTAGATAATAACCTTAAATACTTCGTTTTCAATCATCTATTTGTTTCTCGTTAAAATACTGAGTAAGATATTGAAAAGGGGAGAAGTTCTGTTTTTATTGCATATATCGACGTTTCAGCCGAAATAGAGCGGTTTTACGTGTTCATCTTCCATCAGTAATATAAACGGAAAATCAGGAACATTTTAGTTAATTCTAATGAAAACACATTGATTTTTATCATTTGTATTGGAAACAACATTGTCATATGTCTTTTCTTGAATCTAAATAATACGAAACCTCGCTCTATGATTCTAAGTTAAAATCCTCAAATATGGTTAAATAGTGACTTTTTTCACGTTTTTCATGTAGTTTGATATTACGTAAATATCATCATTTTTACCAATATTTCGATACAATTTCATGTAGTATCACGATATGTGATTTGGTCTTGAAATCTCAGAATTTCGCATAATATTGCATTTTAAGCAAATTTTCTTGCATTTTGTTTCGTACGAAAAATCATCGAATTTAGCAATATTTTGACGTTTATCATTCCCTTTTCCTTTATTTGATTTAAACAAAATATCATCGAATTAGGCAATATTTTGCCGTTTTTCCACGTTTTTGTGAATTTTCAGTCTATGGGTATTAATTCATTATATATACGATAAAAATGATGCAAACACATAATTGATTAGATAATAACCTTAAATACTTCATTTTCAATCAACTATTTGTTTCTCGTTAAAATACTGAGTAAGATATTGAAAAGGGGAGAAGTTCTGTTTTTATTGCATATATCGACGTTTCAGCCGGAATAGAGCGGTTTTACGTGTACATCTTCCATCAGTAATATAAACGGAAAATCAGGAACATTTTAGTTAATTCTAATGAAAACACATTGATTTTTATCACTTGTATTGGAAACAACATTGTCATATGTCTTTTCTTGGATCAAAATAATACGAAACCTCGCTCTATGATTCTCAGTTATAATCCTCAAATATGGTTAAATAGTGACTTTTTTCACGACTTTCATGTAGTTTGATATTACGTAAATATATTCATTTTTACCAATATTTCGATTCTATTTCATGTAGTATCACAATATGTGATTTGGCCTTGAAATCTCAGAATTTCGCATAATATTGCATTTTAAGCAAGTTTTCTTGCATTTTGTTTCGTACGAAAAATCATCGAATTTAGCAATATTTTGACGTTTATCATCCCCTTTTCCTTCATTTGATTTAAACAAAATATCATCGAATTAGGCAATATTTTGCCGTTTTCCACGTTTTTGTGAATTTTCAGTCTATGGGTATTAATTCATATATATACGATAAAAATGATGCAAACGCATAATTGATTAGATAATAACCTTAAATACTTCGTTTTCAATCATCTATTTGTTTCTCGTTAAAATAC
Source organism: Procambarus clarkii (assembly GCF_040958095.1). NCBI lineage: Eukaryota > Metazoa > Arthropoda > Malacostraca > Decapoda > Cambaridae > Procambarus > Procambarus clarkii. The sequence goes on from NW_027189950.1 coordinate 29,091, forward strand.
AGAGTAAGATATTGAAAAGGGGAGAAGTTCGGTTTTTATTGCATATATCGACGTTTCAGCCGGATTAGAGCGGTTTTACATGTACATCTTCCCTCGTTAATATAATCGGAAAATCAAAAACATTTTAGTTATTTCTAATGAAAACACATTGTTTTTTATCATTTGTATTGGAAACAACATCGTCATTTGTCTTTTCTTGGATCTAAATAATACGAAACCTCGCTCTATGATTCTAAGTTATAATCCTCAAATATGGTTAAATAGTGACTTTTTTCACGATTTTCATGTAGTTTGATATTACGTAAATATATTCATTTTTACCAATATTTCAATACTATTTCATGTAGTATCACGATATGTGATTTGGCTTTGAAATCTCAAAATTTCGCAAAATATTGCATTTTAAGCAAGTTTTCTTGCATTTTGTTTCGTACGAAAAATCATCGAATTTAGCAATATTTTTACGTTTATCATCCCCTTTTCCTTCATGTGATTTAAACAAAATATCATCGAATTAGGCAATATTTTGCCGTTTTCCACGTTTTTGTGAATTTTCAGTCCATGGGTATTAATTTACATATATACGATAAAAATGATGCAAACACATAATTGATTAGATAATAACCATAAATACTTCATTTTCAATCATCTATTTGTTTCTCGTTAAAATACTGAGTAAGATATTGAAAAGGGGAGAAGTTCTGTTTTTATTGCATATATCGACGTTTCAGCCGAAATAGAGCGGTTTTACGTGTTCATCTTCCATCAGTAATATAAACGGAAAATCAGGAACATTTTAGTTAATTCTAATGAAAACACATTGATTTTTATCATTTGTATTGGAAACAACATTGTCATATGTCTTTTCTTGGATCTAAATAATACGAAACCTCGCTCTATGATTCTTAGTTAAAATCCTCAAATATGGTTAAATAGTGACTTTTTCACGTTTTTCATGTAGTTTGATATTACGTAAATATTATCATTTTTACCAATATTTCGATACTATTTCATGTAGTATCACGATATGTGATTTGGTCTTGAAATCTCAGAATTTCGCATAATATTGCATTTTAAGCAAATTTTCTTGCATTTTGTTTCGTACGAAAAATCATCGAATTTAGCAATATTTTGACGTTTATCATTCCCTTTTCCTTTATTTGATTTAAACAAAATATCATCGAATTAGGCTTTATTTTGCCGTTTTTCCACGTTTTTGTGAATTTTCAGTCTATGGGTATTAATTCATTATATATACGATAAAAATGATGAAAACACATAATTGATCAGATAATAACCTTAAATACTTCATTTTCAATCAACTATTTGTTTCTCGTTAAAATACTGAGTAAGATATTGAAAAGGGGAGAAGTTCTGTTTTTATTGCATATATCGACGTTTCAGCCGGAATAGAGCGGTTTTACGTGTACATCTTCCATCAGTAATATAAACGGAAAATCAGGAACATTTTAGTTAATTCTAATGAAAACACATTGATTTTTATCATTTGTATTGGAAACAACATTGTCATATGTCTTTTCTTGGATCTAAATAATACGAAACCTCGCTCTATGATTCTAAGTTATAATCCTCAAATATGGTTAAATAGTGACGTTTTCCACGATTTTCATGTAGTTTGATATTACGTAAATATATTCATTTTTACCAATATTTCGATTCTATTTCATGTAGTATCACAATATGTGATTTGGCCTTGAAATCTCAGAATTTCGCATAATATTGCATTTTAAGCAAGTTTTCTTGCATTTTGTTTCGTACGAAAAATCATCGAATTTAGCAATATTTTGACGATTATCATCCCCTTTTCCTTCATTTGATTTAAACAAAATATCATCGAATTAGGCAATATTTTGCCGTTTTCCACGTTTTTGTTAATTTTCAGTCCATGGGTATTAATTCATATATATACGATAAAAATGATGCAAACACATAATTGATTAGATAATAACCTTAAATACTTCGTTTTCAATCATCTATTTGTTTCTCGTTAAAATACAGAGTAAGATATTGAAAAGGGGAGAAGTTCGGTTTTTATTGCATATATCGACGTTTCAGCCGGATTAGAGCGGTTTTACGTGTACATCTTCCCTCGTTAATATAATCGGAAAATCAAAAACATTTTAGTTATTTCTAATGAAAACACATTGTTTTTTATCATTTGTATTGGAAACAACATTGTCATATGTCTTTTCTTGGATCTAAATAATACGAAACCTCGCTCTATGATTCTAAGTTATAATCCTCAAATATGGTTAAATAGTGATTTTTTTCACGATTTTCATGTAGTTTGATATTACGTAAATATATTCATTTTTACCAATATTTCAATACTATTTCATGTAGTATCACGATATGTGATTTGGCTTTGAAATCTCAAAATTTAGCAAAATATTGCATTTTAAGCAAGTTTTCTTGCATTTTGTTTCGTACGAAAAATCATCGAATTTAGCAATATTTTGACGTTTATCATCCCCTTTTCCTTCATGTGATTTAAACAAAATATCATCGAATTAGGCAATATTTTGCCGTTTTCCACGTTTTTGTGAATTTTCAGTCCATGGGTATTAATTCATATATATACAATAAAAATGATGCAAACACATAATTGATTAGATAATAACCATAAATACTTCATTTTCAATCATCTATTTGTTTCTCGTTAAAATACTGAGTAAGATATTGAAAAGGGGAGAAGTTCTGTTTTTATTGCATATATCGACGTTTCAGCCGAAATAGAGCGGTTTTACGTGTTCATCTTCCATCAGTAATATAAACGGAAAATCAGGAACATTTTAGTTAATTCTAATGAAAACACATTGATTTTTATCATTTGTATTGGAAACAACATTGTCATATGTCTTTTCTTGAATCTAAATAATACGAAACCTCGCTCTATGATTCTAAGTTAAAATCCTCAAATATGGTTAAATAGTGACTTTTTTCACGTTTTTCATGTAGTTTGATATTACGTAAATATCATCATTTTTACCAATATTTCGATACTATTTCATGTAGTATCACGATATGTGATTTGGTCTTGAAATCTCAGAATTTCGCATAATATTGCATTTTAAGCAAATTTTCTTGCATTTTGTTTCGTACAAAAAATCATCGAATTTAGCAATATTTTGACGTTTATCATTCCCTTTTCCTTTATTTGATTTAAACAAAATATCATCGAATTAGGCAATATTTTGCCGTTTTTCCACGTTTTTGTGAATTTTCAGTCTATGGGTATTAATTCATTATATATACGATAAAAATGATGCAAACACATAATTGATTAGATAATAACCTTAAATACTTCATTTTCAATCAACTATTTGTTTCTCGTTAAAATACTGAGTAAGATATTGAAAAGGGGAGAAGTTCTGTTGCAGGCGATGAGTCACAATAACGTGGCTGAAGTATGTTGACCAGACCACACACTAGAAATTGAAGGGACGACGACGTTTCGGTCCGTCCTGGACCATTCTCAAGTCGATTGTGATGAGGACAGGTAGGGACAGGCATTAAATAGGCAAGAGAGAGCTGAGGAGGAAAGTCAGGTGTAGGGGATAATAGTAATGAGAACTGCAGCAGGCCTATTGGCCCATACGAGGCAGCTCCTATTATAACCACCGAAGGAGATAGTAATAGGAATAAGAAGAGGATAGTAAGGGAGCGTAGAAGACAATGAACAGAAAAAGGGAGAAGAGAGAAAGAAAGGGAAAGAGAAAGAAAGAAATGGAAGGGGGAAAGCTTATGTTAAGTCACGTTTGTTAGAAAGATTAGAGCATTTGAGTATATACTGTGAAAGGGAAGAGTCCACAGCAACAAAGCCAGGACTCAAGTTCATGTTGGGTACATTGTTAATAAGAGCCGATTCTACAAGACGGCGTCTGTGTAGAGTAGAGGCAGGAAAGATTATTTCGAGAAGTTCTGTTTTTATTGCATATATCGACGTTTCAGCCGAAATAGAGCGGTTTTACGTGTTCATCTTTCATCAGTAATATAAACGGAAAATCAGGAACATTTTAGTTAATTCTAACGAAAACACATTGATTTTTATCATTTGTATTGGAAACAACATTGTCATATGTCTTTTCTTGGATCTAAATAATACGAAACCTCGCTCTATGATTCTTAGTTAAAATCCTCAAATATGGTTAAATAGTGACTTTTTCACGTTTTTCATGTAGTTTGATATTACGTAAATATTATCATTTTTACCAATATTTCGATACTATTTCATGTAGTATCACGATATGTGATTTGGTCTTGAAATCTCAGAATTTCGCATAATATTGCATTTTAAGCAAATTTTCTTGCATTTTGTTTCGTACGAAAAATCATCGAATTTAGCAATATTTTGACGTTTATCATTCCCTTTTCCTTTATTTGATTTAAACAAAATATCATCGAATTAGGCTATATTTTGCCGTTTTTCCACGTTTTTGTGAATTTTCAGTCTATGGGTATTAATTCATTATATATACGATAAAAATGATGAAAACACATAATTGATCAGATAATAACCTTAAATACTTCATTTTCAATCAACTATTTGTTTCTCGTTAAAATACTGAGTAAGATATTGAAAAGGGGAGAAGTTCTGTTTTTATTGCATATATCGACGTTTCAGCCGGAATAGAGCGGTTTTACGTGTACATCTTCCATCAGTAATATAAACGGAAAATCAGGAACATTTTAGTTAATTCTAATGAAAACACATTGATTTTTATCATTTGTATTGGAAACAACATTGTCATATGTCTTTTCTTGGATCTAAATAATACGAAACCTCGCTCTATGATTCTAAGTTATAATCCTCAAATATGGTTAAATAGTGACGTTTTCCACGATTTTCATGTAGTTTGATATTACGTAAATATATTCATTTTTACCAATATTTCGATTCTATTTCATGTAGTATCACAATATGTGATTTGGCCTTGAAATCTCAGAATTTCGCATAATATTGCATTTTAAGCAAGTTTTCTTGCATTTTGTTTCGTACGAAAAATCATCGAATTTAGCAATATTTTGACGATTATCATCCCCTTTTCCTTCATTTGATTTAAACAAAATATCATCGAATTAGGCAATATTTTGCCGTTTTCCACGTTTTTGTTAATTTTCAGTCCATGGGTATTAATTCATATATATACGATAAAAATGATGCAAACACATAATTGATTAGATAATAACCTTAAATACTTCGTTTTCAATCATCTATTTGTTTCTCGTTAAAATACAGAGTAAGATATTGAAAAGGGGAGAAGTTCGGTTTTTATTGCATATATCGACGTTTCAGCCGGATTAGAGCGGTTTTACGTGTACATCTTCCCTCGTTAATATAATCGGAAAATCAAAAACATTTTAGTTATTTCTAATGAAAACACATTGTTTTTTATCATTTGTATTGGAAACAACATTGTCATATGTCTTTTCTTGGATCTAAATAATACGAAACCTCGCTCTATGATTCTAAGTTATAATCCTCAAATATGGTTAAATAGTGACTTTTTTCACGATTTTCATGTAGTTTGATATTACGTAAATATATTCATTTTTACCAATATTTCAATACTATTTCATGTAGTATCACGATATGTGATTTGGCTTTGAAATCTCAAAATTTAGCAAAATATTGCATTTTAAGCAAGTTTTCTTGCATTTTGTTTCGTACGAAAAATCATCGAATTTAGCAATATTTTGACGTTTATCATCCCCTTTTCCTTCATGTGATTTAAACAAAATATCATCGAATTAGGCAATATTTTGCCGTTTTCCACGTTTTTGTGAATTTTCAGTCCATGGGTATTAATTCATATATATACGATAAAAATGATGCAAACACATAATTGATTAGATAATAACCATAAATACTTCATTTTCAATCATCTATTTGTTTCTCGTTAAAATACTGAGTAAGATATTGAAAAGGGGAGAAGTTCTGTTTTTATTGCATATATCGACGTTTCAGCCGAAATAGAGCGGTTTTACGTGTTCATCTTCCATCAGTAATATAAACGGAAAATCAGGAACATTTTAGTTAATTCTAATGAAAACACATTGATTTTTATCATTTGTATTGGAAACAACATTGTCATATGTCTTTTCTTGAATCTAAATAATACGAAACCTCGCTCTATGATTCTAAGTTAAAATCCTCAAATATGGTTAAATAGTGACTTTTTTCACGTTTTTCATGTAGTTTGATATTACGTAAATATCATCATTTTTACCAATATTTCGATACTATTTCATGTAGTATCACGATATGTGATTTGGTCTTGAAATCTCAGAATTTCGCATAATATTGCATTTTAAACAAATTTTCTTGCATTTTGTTTCGTACGAAAAATCATCGAATTTAGCAATATTTTGACGTTTATCATTCCCTTTTCCTTTATTTGATTTAAACAAAATATCATCGAATTAGGCAATATTTTGCCGTTTTTCCACGTTTTTGTGAATTTTCAGTCTATGGAAATTAATTCATTATATATACGATAAAAATGATGCAAACACATAATTGATCAGATAATAACCTTAAATACTTCATTTTCAATCAACTATTTGTTTCTCGTTAAAATACTGAGTAAGATATTGAAAAGGGGAGAAGTTCTGTTTTTATTGCATATATCGACGTTTCAGCCGGAATAGAGCGGTTTTACGTGTACATCTTCCATCAGTAATATAAACGGAAAATCAGGAACATTTTAGTTAATTCTAATGAAAACACATTGATTTTTATCATTTGTATTGGAAACAACATTGTCATATGTCTTTTCTTGGATCTAAATAATACGAAACCTCGCTCTATGATTCTAAGTTATAATCCTCAAATATGGTTAAATAGTGACGTTTTCCACGATTTTCATGTAGTTTGATATTACGTAAATATATTCATTTTTACCAATATTTCGATTCTATTTCATGTAGTATCACAATATGTGATTTGGCCTTGAAATCTCAGAATTTCGCATAATATTGCATTTTAAGCAAGTTTTCTTGCATTTTGTTTCGTACGAAAAATCATCGAATTTAGCAATATTTTGACGATTATCATCCCCTTTTCCTTCATTTGATTTAAACAAAATATCATCGAATTAGGCAATATTTTGCCGTTTTCCACGTTTTTGTTAATTTTCAGTCCATGGGTATTAATTCATATATATACGATAAAAATGATGCAAACACATAATTGATTAGATAATAACCTTAAATACTTCGTTTTCAATCATCTATTTGTTTCTCGTTAAAATACAGAGTAAGATATTGAAAAGGGGAGAAGTTCGGTTTTTATTGCATATATCGACGTTTCAGCCGGATTAGAGCGGTTTTACGTGTACATCTTCCCTCGTTAATATAATCGGAAAATCAAAAACATTTTAGTTATTTCTAATGAAAACACATTGTTTTTTATCATTTGTATTGGAAACAACATTGTCATATGTCTTTTCTTGGATCTAAATAATACGAAACCTCGCTCTATGATTCTAAGTTATAATCCTCAAATATGGTTAAATAGTGATTTTTTTCACGATTTTCATGTAGTTTGATATTACGTAAATATATTCATTTTTACCAATATTTCAATACTATTTCATGTAGTATCACGATATGTGATTTGGCTTTGAAATCTCAAAATTTAGCAAAATATTGCATTTTAAGCAAGTTTTCTTGCATTTTGTTTCGTACGAAAAATCATCGAATTTAGCAATATTTTGACGTTTATCATCCCCTTTTCCTTCATGTGATTTAAACAAAATATCATCGAATTAGGCAATATTTTGCCGTTTTCCACGTTTTTGTGAATTTTCAGTCCATGGGTATTAATTCATATATATACAATAAAAATGATGCAAACACATAATTGATTAGATAATAACCATAAATACTTCATTTTCAATCATCTATTTGTTTCTCGTTAAAATACTGAGTAAGATATTGAAAAGGGGAGAAGTTCTGTTTTTATTGCATATATCGACGTTTCAGCCGAAATAGAGCGGTTTTACGTGTTCATCTTCCATCAGTAATATAAACGGAAAATCAGGAACATTTTAGTTAATTCTAATGAAAACACATTGATTTTTATCATTTGTATTGGAAACAACATTGTCATATGTCTTTTCTTGAATCTAAATAATACGAAACCTCGCTCTATGATTCTAAGTTAAAATCCTCAAATATGGTTAAATAGTGACTTTTTTCACGTTTTTCATGTAGTTTGATATTACGTAAATATCATCATTTTTACCAATATTTCGATACTATTTCATGTAGTATCACGATATGTGATTTGGTCTTGAAATCTCAGAATTTCGCATAATATTGCATTTTAAGCAAATTTTCTTGCATTTTGTTTCGTACGAAAAAATCATCGAATTTAGCAATATTTTGACGTTTATCATTCCCTTTTCCTTTATTTGATTTAAACAAAATATCATCGAATTAGGCAATATTTTGCCGTTTTTCCACGTTTTTGTGAATTTTCAGTCTATGGGTATTAATTCATTATATATACGATAAAAATGATGCAAACACATAATTGATTAGATAATAACCTTAAATACTTCATTTTCAATCAACTATTTGTTTCTCGTTAAAATACTGAGTAAGATATTGAAAAGGGGAGAAGTTCTGTTTTTATTGCATATATCGACGTTTCAGCCGAAATAGAGCGGTTTTACGTGTTCATCTTTCATCAGTAATATAAACGGAAAATCAGGAACATTTTAGTTAATTCTAACGAAAACACATTGATTTTTATCATTTGTATTGGAAACAACATTGTCATATGTCTTTTCTTGGATCTAAATAATACGAAACCTCGCTCTATGATTCTTAGTTAAAATCCTCAAATATGGTTAAATAGTGACTTTTTCACGTTTTTCATGTAGTTTGATATTACGTAAATATTATCATTTTTACCAATATTTCGATACTATTTCATGTAGTATCACGATATGTGATTTGGTCTTGAAATCTCAGAATTTCGCATAATATTGCATTTTAAGCAAATTTTCTTGCATTTTGTTTCGTACGAAAAATCATCGAATTTAGCAATATTTTGACGTTTATCATTCCCTTTTCCTTTATTTGATTTAAACAAAATATCATCGAATTAGGCTATATTTTGCCGTTTTTCCACGTTTTTGTGAATTTTCAGTCTATGGGTATTAATTCATTATATATACGATAAAAATGATGAAAACACATAATTGATCAGATAATAACCTTAAATACTTCATTTTCAATCAACTATTTGTTTCTCGTTAAAATACTGAGTAAGATATTGAAAAGGGGAGAAGTTCTGTTTTTATTGCATATATCGACGTTTCAGCCGGAATAGAGCGGTTTTACGTGTACATCTTCCATCAGTAATATAAACGGAAAATCAGGAACATTTTAGTTAATTCTAATGAAAACACATTGATTTTTATCATTTGTATTGGAAACAACATTGTCATATGTCTTTTCTTGGATCTAAATAATACGAAACCTCGCTCTATGATTCTAAGTTATAATCCTCAAATATGGTTAAATAGTGACGTTTTTCCACGATTTTCATGTAGTTTGATATTACGTAAATATATTCATTTTTACCAATATTTCGATTCTATTTCATGTAGTATCACAATATGTGATTTGGCCTTGAAATCTCAGAATTTCGCATAATATTGCATTTTAAGCAAGTTTTCTTGCATTTTGTTTCGTACGAAAAATCATCGAATTTAGCAATATTTTGACGATTATCATCCCCTTTTCCTTCATTTGATTTAAACAAAATATCATCGAATTAGGCAATATTTTGCCGTTTTCCACGTTTTTGTTAATTTTCAGTCCATGGGTATTAATTCATATATATACGATAAAAATGATGCAAACACATAATTGATTAGATAATAACCTTAAATACTTCGTTTTCAATCATCTATTTGTTTCTCGTTAAAATACAGAGTAAGATATTGAAAAGGGGAGAAGTTCGGTTTTTATTGCATATATCGACGTTTCAGCCGGATTAGAGCGGTTTTACGTGTACATCTTCCCTCGTTAATATAATCGGAAAATCAAAAACATTTTAGTTATTTCTAATGAAAACACATTGTTTTTTATCATTTGTATTGGAAACAACATTGTCATATGTCTTTTCTTGGATCTAAATAATACGAAACCTCGCTCTATGATTCTAAGTTATAATCCTCAAATATGGTTAAATAGTGACTTTTTTCACGATTTTCATGTAGTTTGATATTACGTAAATATATTCATTTTTACCAATATTTCAATACTATTTCATGTAGTATCACGATATGTGATTTGGCTTTGAAATCTCAAAATTTAGCAAAATATTGCATTTTAAGCAAGTTTTCTTGCATTTTGTTTCGTACGAAAAATCATCGAATTTAGCAATATTTTGACGTTTATCATCCCCTTTTCCTTCATGTGATTTAAACAAAATATCATCGAATTAGGCAATATTTTGCCGTTTTCCACGTTTTTGTGAATTTTCAGTCCATGGGTATTAATTCATATATATACGATAAAAATGATGCAAACACATAATTGATTAGATAATAACCATAAATACTTCATTTTCAATCATCTATTTGTTTCTCGTTAAAATACTGAGTAAGATATTGAAAAGGGGAGAAGTTCTGTTTTTATTGCATATATCGACGTTTCAGCCGAAATAGAGCGGTTTTACGTGTTCATCTTCCATCAGTAATATAAACGGAAAATCAGGAACATTTTAGTTAATTCTAATGAAAACACATTGATTTTTATCATTTGTATTGGAAACAACATTGTCATATGTCTTTTCTTGAATCTAAATAATACGAAACCTCGCTCTATGATTCTAAGTTAAAATCCTCAAATATGGTTAAATAGTGACTTTTTTCACGTTTTTCATGTAGTTTGATATTACGTAAATATCATCATTTTTACCAATATTTCGATACTATTTCATGTAGTATCACGATATGTGATTTGGTCTTGAAATCTCAGAATTTCGCATAATATTGCATTTTAAACAAATTTTCTTGCATTTTGTTTCGTACGAAAAATCATCGAATTTAGCAATATTTTGACGTTTATCATTCCCTTTTCCTTTATTTGATTTAAACAAAATATCATCGAATTAGGCAATATTTTGCCGTTTTTCCACGTTTTTGTGAATTTTCAGTCTATGGAAATTAATTCATTATATATACGATAAAAATGATGCAAACACATAATTGATCAGATAATAACCTTAAATACTTCATTTTCAATCAACTATTTGTTTCTCGTTAAAATACTGAGTAAGATATTGAAAAGGGGAGAAGTTCTGTTTTTATTGCATATATCGACGTTTCAGCCGGAATAGAGCGGTTTTACGTGTACATCTTCCATCAGTAATATAAACGGAAAATCAGGAACATTTTAGTTAATTCTAATGAAAACACATTGATTTTTATCATTTGTATTGGAAACAACATTGTCATATGTCTTTTCTTGGATCTAAATAATACGAAACCTCGCTCTATGATTCTAAGTTATAATCCTCAAATATGGTTAAATAGTGACTTTTTCCACGATTTTCATGTAGTTTGATATTACGTAAATATATTCATTTTTACCAATATTTCGATTCTATTTCATGTAGTATCACGATATGTGATTTGGCCTTGAAATCTCAGAATTTCGCATAATATTGCATTTTAAGCAAGTTTTCTTGCATTTTGTTTCGTACGAAAAATCATCGAATTTAGCAATATTTTGACGATTATCATCCCCTTTTCCTTCATTTGATTTAAACAAAATATCATCGAATTAGGCAATATTTTGCCGTTTTCCACGTTTTTGTGAATTTTCAGTCCATGGGTATTAATTCATATATATACGATAAAAATGATGCAAACACATAATTGATTAGATAATAACCTTAAATACTTCGTTTTCAATCATCTATTTGTTTCTCGTTAAAATACAGAGTAAGATATTGAAAAGGGGAGAAGTTCGGTTTTTATTGCATATATCGACGTTTCAGCCGGATTAGAGCGGTTTTACGTGTACATCTTCCCTCGTTAATATAATCAGAAAATCAAAAACATTTTAGTTATTTCTAATGAAAACACATTGTTTTTTATCATTTGTATTGGAAACAACATTGTCATATGTCTTTTCTTGGATCTAAATAATACGAAACCTCGCTCTATGATTCTAAGTTATAATCCTCAAATATGGTTAAATAGTGACTTTTTTCACGATTTTCATGTAGTTTGATATTACGTAAATATATTCATTTTTACCAATATTTCAATACTATTTCATGTAGTATCACGATATGTGATTTGGCTTTGAAATCTCAAAATTTAGCAAAATATTGCATTTTAAGCAAGTTTTCTTGCATTTTGTTTCGTACGAAAAATCATCGAATTTAGCAATATTTTGACGTTTATCATCCCCTTTTCCTTCATGTGATTTAAACAAAATATCATCGAATTAGGCAATATTTTGCCGTTTTCCACGTTTTTGTGAATTTTCAGTCCATGGGTATTAATTCATATATATACGATAAAAATGATGCAAACACATAATTGATTCGATAATAACCATAAATACTTCATTTTCAATCATCTATTTGTTTCTCGTTAAAATACTGAGTAAGATATTGAAAAGGGGAGAAGTTCTGTTTTTATTGCATATATCGACGTTTCAGCCGAAATAGAGCGGTTTTACGTGTTCATCTTCCATCAGTAATATAAACGGAAAATCAGGAACATTTTAGTTAATTCTAATGAAAACACATTGATTTTTATCATTTGTATTGGAAACAACATTGTCATATGTCTTTTCTTGAATCTAAATAATACGAAACCTCGCTCTATGATTCTAAGTTAAAATCCTCAAATATGGTTAAATAGTGACTTTTTTCACGTTTTTCATGTAGTTTGATATTACGTAAATATCATCATTTTTACCAATATTTCGATACTATTTCATGTAGTATCACGATATGTGATTTGGCTTTGAAATCTCAAAATTTCGCAAAATATTGCATATTAAGCAAGTTTTCTTGCATTTTGTTTCGTACGAAAAATCATCGAATTTAGCAATATTTTGACGTTTATCATCCCCTTTTCCTTCATGTGATTTAAACAAAATATCATCGAATTAGGCAATATTTTGCCGTTTTCCACGTTGATGTGAATTTTCAGTCCATGGGTATTAATTCATATATATACGATAAAAATGATGCAAACACATAATTGATTAGATAATAACTTTAAATACTTCATTTTCAATCATCTATTTGTTTCTCGTTAAAATACTGAGTAAGATATTGAAAAGGGGAGAAGTTCTGTTTTTATTGCATATATCGACGTTTCAGCCGGAATAGAGCGGTTTTACGTGTACATCTTCCATCAGTAATATAAACGGAAAATCAGGAACATTTTAGTTAATTCTAATGAAAACACATTGATTTTTATCATTTATATTGGAAACAACATTGTCATATGTCTTTTCTTGGATCAAAATAATACGAAACCTCGCTCTATGATTCTAAGTTAAAATCCTCAAATATGGTTAAATAGTGACTTTTTTACGTTTTTCATGTAGTTTAATATTACGTAAATATAATGATTTTTACCAATATTTCGATACTATTTCATGTAGTATCACGATATGTGATTTGGTCTTGAAATCTCAGAATTTCGCATAATATTGCATTTTAAGCAAGCTTTCTTGCATTTTGTTTCGTACGAAAAATCATCGAATTTACCAATATTTTGACGTTTATCATCCCCTTTTCCTTCATTTGATTTAAACAAAATATCATCGAATTAGGCAATATTTTGCCGTTTTCCACGTTTTTGTGAATTTTCCGTCCATGGGTATTAATTCATATATATATATACGATAAAAATGATGCAAACACATAATTGATTAGATAATAACCTTAAATACTTCATTTTCAATCATCTATTTGTTTCTCGTTAAAATACTGAGTAAGATATTGAAAAGGGGAGAAGTTCGGTTTTTATTGCATATATCGACGTTTCAGCCGGATTAGAGCGGTTTTACGTGTACATCTTCCCTCGTTAATATAAATGGAAAATCAATAACATTATAGTTAATTCTAATGAAAACACATTGTTTTTTATCATTTGTATTGGAAACAACATTGTCATATGTGTTTTCTTGGAACTAAATAATACGAAACCTCGCTCTATGATTTGAAGTTAAAATCCTCAAATATGGTTATATAGTGACTTTTTTTACGTTTTTCATGTAGTTTGATATTACGTAAATATATTCATTTTTACCAATATTTCGATTCTATTTCATGTAGTATCACAATATGTGATTTGGCCTTGAAATCTCAGAATTTCGCATAATATTGCATTTTAAGCAAGTTTTCTTGCATTTTGTTTCGTACGAAAAATCATCGAATTTAGCAATATTTTGACGTTTATCATCCCCTTGTCCTTCATATGATTTAAACAAAATATCATCGAATTAGGCAATATTTTGCCGTTTTCCACGTTTTTGTGAATTTTCAGTCCATGGGTATTAATTCATATATATACGATAAAACTGATGCAAACACATAATTAATTAGATAATAACCTTAAATACTTCATTTTCAATCAACTATTTGTTTCTCGTTAAAATACTGAGTAAGATATTGAAAAGGGGAGAAGTTCGGTTTTTATTGCATATATCGACGTTTCAGCCGGATTAGAGCGGTTTTACGTGTACATCTTCCATCGTTAATATAAACGGAAAATCAAGAACATTTTAGTTATTTCTAATGAAAACACATTGTTTTATATCATTTGTATTGGAAACAACATTGTCATATGTCTTTTTTTGGATCTAAATAATACGAAACCTCGCTCTATGATTTGAAGTTAAAATCCTCAAATATGGTTAAATAGTGACTTTTTTCACGTTTTTCATGTAGTTTATTATTACGTAAATATAATCATTTTTACCAATATTTCGATACTATTTCATGTAGTATCACGATATGTGATTTGGTCTTGAAATCTCAGAATTTCGCATAATATTGCATTTTAAGCAAATTTTCTTGCATTTTGTTTCGTACGAAAAATCATCGAATTTAGCAAAATTTTGACGTTTATCATTCCCTTTTCCTTTATTTGATTTAAACAAAATATCATCGAATTAGGCAAAATTTTGCCGTTTTTCCACGTTTTTGTGAATTTTCAGTCTATGGGTTAATTAATTAATATTCATTATATATACGATAAAAATGATGCAAACACATAATTGATCAGATAATAACCTTAAATACTTCATTTTCAATCAACTATTTGTTTCTCGTTAAAATACTGAGTAAGATATTGAAAAGGGGAGAAGTTCGGTTTTTATTGCATATATCGACGTTTCAGCCGGATTAGAGCGGTTTTACGTGTACATCTTCCCTCGTTAATATAAACGGAAAATCAAGAACATTATAGTTAATTCTAATGAAAACACATTGTTTTTTATCATTTGTATTGGAAACAACATTGTCATATGTCTTTTCTTGGATCTAAATAATACGAAACCTCGCTCTATGATTCTAAGTTATAATCCTCAAATATGGTTAAATAGTGACTTTTTCACGATTTTCATGTAGTTTGATATTACGTAAATATACTCATTTTACAATATTTCGATAATATTTCACGTAGTATCACGATATGTGATTTGGCTTTGAAATCTCAAAATTTCGCATAATATTGCATTTTAAGCAAGTTTTCTTGCATATTGTTTCGTACGAAAAATCATCGAATTTAGCAATATTTTGACGTTTATCATCCCCTTTTCCTTCATTTGATTTAAACAAAATATCATCGAATTAGGCAATATTTTGCCGTTTTCCACGTTTTTGTGAATTTTCAGTCCATGGGTATGAATTCAAATATATACGATAAAAATGATGCAAACACATAATTGATTAGATAATAACCTTAAATACTTCGTTTTCAATCATATATTTGTTTCTCGTTAAAATACTGAGTAAGATATTGAAAAGGGGAGAAGTTCGGTTTTTATTGCATATATCGACGTTTCAGCCGGATTAGAGCGGTTTTACGTGTACATCTTCCCTCGTTAATATAAATGGAAAATCAATAACATTATAGTTAATTCTAATGAAAACACATTGTTTTTTATCATTTGTATTGGAAACAACATTGTCATATGTGTTTTCTTGGAACTAAATAATACGAAACCTCGCTCTATGATTTGAAGTTAAAATCCTCAAATATGGTTATATAGTGACTTTTTTTACGTTTTTCATGTAGTTTGATATTACGTAAATATATTCATTTTTACCAATATTTCGATACTATTTCATGTAGTATCACGATATGTGATTTGGCCTTCAAATCCCAGAATTTCGCATAATATAGCATTTTAAGCAAGTTTTCTTGCATTTTGTTTCGTACGAAAAATCATCGAATTTAGCAATATTTTGACGTTTATCATCCCCTTGTCCTTCATATGATTTAAACAAAATATCATCGAATTAGGCAATATTTTGCCGTTTTCCACGTTTTTGTGAATTTTCAGTCCATGGGTATTAATTCATATATATACGATAAAACTGATGCAAACACATAATTAATTAGATAATAACCTTAAATACTTCATTTTCAATCAACTATTTGTTTCTCGTTAAAATACTGAGTAAGATATTGAAAAGGGGAGAAGTTCGGTTTTTATTGCATATATCGACGTTTCAGCCGGATTAGAGCGGTTTTACGTGTACATCTTCCATCGTTAATATAAACGGAAAATCAAGAACATTTTAGTTATTTCTAATGAAAACACATTGTTTTATATCATTTGTATTGGAAACAACATTGTCATATGTCTTTTTTTGGATCTAAATAATACGAAACCTCGCTCTATGATTTGAAGTTAAAATCCTCAAATATGGTTAAATAGTGACTTTTTTCACGTTTTTCATGTAGTTTATTATTACGTAAATATAATCATTTTTACCAATATTTCGATACTATTTCATGTAGTATCACGATATATGATTTGGTCTTGAAATCTCAGAATTTCGCATAATATTGCATTATAAGCAAATTTTCTTGCATTTTGTTTCGTACGAAAAATCATCGAATTTAGCAAAATTTTGACGTTTATCATTCCCTTTTCCTTTATTTGATTTAAACAAAATATCATCGAATTAGGCAAAATTTTGCCGTTTTTCCACGTTTTTGTGAATTTTCAGTCTATGGGTTAATTAATTAATATTCATTATATATACGATAAAAATGATGCAAACACATAATTGATCAGATAATAACCTTAAATACTTCATTTTCAATCAACTATTTGTTTCTCGTTAAAATACTGAGTAAGATATTGAAAAGGGGAGAAGTTCTGTTTTTATTGCATATATCGACGTTTCAGCCGAAATAGAGCGGTTTTACGTGTTCATCTTCCATCAGTAATATAAACGGAAAATCAGGAACATTTTAGTTAATTCTAATGAAAACACATTGATTTTTATCATTTGTATTGGAAACAACATTGTCATATGTCTTTTCTTGGATCTAAATAATACGAAACCTCGCTCTATGATTCTTAGTTAAAATCCTCAAATATGGTTAAATAGTGACTTTTTCACGTTTTTCATGTAGTTTGATATTACGTAAATATTATCATTTTTACCAATATTTCGATACTATTTCATGTAGTATCACGATATGTGATTTGGTCTTGAAATCTCAGAATTTCGCATAATATTGCATTTTAAGCAAATTTTCTTGCATTTTGTTTCGTACGAAAAATCATCGAATTTAGCAATATTTTGACGTTTATCATTCCCTTTTCCTTTATTTGATTTAAACAAAATATCATCGAATTAGGCTATATTTTGCCGTTTTTCCACGTTTTTGTGAATTTTCAGTCTATGGGTATTAATTCATTATATATACGATAAAAATGATGAAAACACATAATTGATCAGATAATAACCTTAAATACTTCATTTTCAATCAACTATTTGTTTCTCGTTAAAATACTGAGTAAGATATTGAAAAGGGGAGAAGTTCTGTTTTTATTGCATATATCGACGTTTCAGCCGGATTAGAGCGGTTTTACGTGTACATCTTCCATCAGTAATATAAACGGAAAATCAGGAACATTTTAGTTAATTCTAATGAAAACACATTGATTTTTATCATTTGTATTGGAAACAACATTGTCATATGTCTTTTCTTGGATCTAAATAATACGAAACCTCGCTCTATGATTCTAAGTTATAATCCTCAAATATGGTTAAATAGTGACGTTTTCCACGATTTTCATGTAGTTTGATATTACGTAAATATATTCATTTTTACCAATATTTCGATTCTATTTCATGTAGTATCACAATATGTGATTTGGCCTTGAAATCTCAGAATTTCGCATAATATTGCATTTTAAGCAAGTTTTCTTGCATTTTGTTTCGTACGAAAAATCATCGAATTTAGCAATATTTTGACGATTATCATCCCCTTTTCCTTCATTTGATTTAAACAAAATATCATCGAATTAGGCAATATTTTGCCGTTTTCCACGTTTTTGTTAATTTTCAGTCCATGGGTATTAATTCATATATATACGATAAAAATGATGCAAACACATAATTGATTAGATAATAACCTTAAATACTTCGTTTTCAATCATCTATTTGTTTCTCGTTAAAATACAGAGTAAGATATTGAAAAGGGGAGAAGTTCGGTTTTTATTGCATATATCGACGTTTCAGCCGGATTAGAGCGGTTTTACGTGTACATCTTCCCTCGTTAATATAATCGGAAAATCAAAAACATTTTAGTTATTTCTAATGAAAACACATTGTTTTTTATCATTTGTATTGGAAACAACATTGTCATATGTCTTTTCTTGGATCTAAATAATACGAAACCTCGCTCTATGATTCTAAGTTATAATCCTCAAATATGGTTAAATAGTGACTTTTTTCACGATTTTCATGTAGTTTGATATTACGTAAATATATTCATTTTTACCAATATTTCAATACTATTTCATGTAGTATCACGATATGTGATTTGGCTTTGAAATCTCAAAATTTAGCAAAATATTGCATTTTAAGCAAGTTTTCTTGCATTTTGTTTCGTACGAAAAATCATCGAATTTAGCAATATTTTGACGTTTATCATCCCCTTTTCCTTCATGTGATTTAAACAAAATATCATCGAATTAGGCAATATTTTGCCGTTTTCCACGTTTTTGTGAATTTTCAGTCCATGGGTATTAATTCATATATATACAATAAAAATGATGCAAACACATAATTGATTAGATAATAACCATAAATACTTCATTTTCAATCATCTATTTGTTTCTCGTTAAAATACTGAGTAAGATATTGAAAAGGGGAGAAGTTCTGTTTTTATTGCATATATCGACGTTTCAGCCGAAATAGAGCGGTTTTACGTGTTCATCTTCCATCAGTAATATAAACGGAAAATCAGGAACATTTTAGTTAATTCTAATGAAAACACATTGATTTTTATCATTTGTATTGGAAACAACATTGTCATATGTCTTTTCTTGAATCTAAATAATACGAAACCTCGCTCTATGATTCTAAGTTAAAATCCTCAAATATGGTTAAATAGTGACTTTTTTCACGTTTTTCATGTAGTTTGATATTACGTAAATATCATCATTTTTACCAATATTTCGATACTATTTCATGTAGTATCACGATATGTGATTTGGTCTTGAAATCTCAGAATTTCGCATAATATTGCATTTTAAGCAAATTTTCTTGCATTTTGTTTCGTACAAAAAATCATCGAATTTAGCAATATTTTGACGTTTATCATTCCCTTTTCCTTTATTTGATTTAAACAAAATATCATCGAATTAGGCAATATTTTGCCGTTTTTCCACGTTTTTGTGAATTTTCAGTCTATGGGTATTAATTCATTATATATACGATAAAAATGATGCAAACACATAATTGATTAGATAATAACCTTAAATACTTCATTTTCAATCAACTATTTGTTTCTCGTTAAAATACTGAGTAAGATATTGAAAAGGGGAGAAGTTCTGTTTTTATTGCATATATCGACGTTTCAGCCGAAATAGAGCGGTTTTACGTGTTCATCTTTCATCAGTAATATAAACGGAAAATCAGGAACATTTTAGTTAATTCTAACGAAAACACATTGATTTTTATCATTTGTATTGGAAACAACATTGTCATATGTCTTTTCTTGGATCTAAATAATACGAAACCTCGCTCTATGATTCTTAGTTAAAATCCTCAAATATGGTTAAATAGTGACTTTTTCACGTTTTTCATGTAGTTTGATATTACGTAAATATTATCATTTTTACCAATATTTCGATACTATTTCATGTAGTATCACGATATGTGATTTGGTCTTGAAATCTCAGAATTTCGCATAATATTGCATTTTAAGCAAATTTTCTTGCATTTTGTTTCGTACGAAAAATCATCGAATTTAGCAATATTTTGACGTTTATCATTCCCTTTTCCTTTATTTGATTTAAACAAAATATCATCGAATTAGGCTATATTTTGCCGTTTTTCCACGTTTTTGTGAATTTTCAGTCTATGGGTATTAATTCATTATATATACGATAAAAATGATGAAAACACATAATTGATCAGATAATAACCTTAAATACTTCATTTTCAATCAACTATTTGTTTCTCGTTAAAATACTGAGTAAGATATTGAAAAGGGGAGAAGTTCTGTTTTTATTGCATATATCGACGTTTCAGCCGGAATAGAGCGGTTTTACGTGTACATCTTCCATCAGTAATATAAACGGAAAATCAGGAACATTTTAGTTAATTCTAATGAAAACACATTGATTTTTATCATTTGTATTGGAAACAACATTGTCATATGTCTTTTCTTGGATCTAAATAATACGAAACCTCGCTCTATGATTCTAAGTTATAATCCTCAAATATGGTTAAATAGTGACGTTTTCCACGATTTTCATGTAGTTTGATATTACGTAAATATATTCATTTTTACCAATATTTCGATTCTATTTCATGTAGTATCACAATATGTGATTTGGCCTTGAAATCTCAGAATTTCGCATAATATTGCATTTTAAGCAAGTTTTCTTGCATTTTGTTTCGTACGAAAAATCATCGAATTTAGCAATATTTTGACGATTATCATCCCCTTTTCCTTCATTTGATTTAAACAAAATATCATCGAATTAGGCAATATTTTGCCGTTTTCCACGTTTTTGTTAATTTTCAGTCCATGGGTATTAATTCATATATATACGATAAAAATGATGCAAACACATAATTGATTAGATAATAACCTTAAATACTTCGTTTTCAATCATCTATTTGTTTCTCGTTAAAATACAGAGTAAGATATTGAAAAGGGGAGAAGTTCGGTTTTTATTGCATATATCGACGTTTCAGCCGGATTAGAGCGGTTTTACGTGTACATCTTCCCTCGTTAATATAATCGGAAAATCAAAAACATTTTAGTTATTTCTAATGAAAACACATTGTTTTTTATCATTTGTATTGGAAACAACATTGTCATATGTCTTTTCTTGGATCTAAATAATACGAAACCTCGCTCTATGATTCTAAGTTATAATCCTCAAATATGGTTAAATAGTGACTTTTTTCACGATTTTCATGTAGTTTGATATTACGTAAATATATTCATTTTTACCAATATTTCAATACTATTTCATGTAGTATCACGATATGTGATTTGGCTTTGAAATCTCAAAATTTAGCAAAATATTGCATTTTAAGCAAGTTTTCTTGCATTTTGTTTCGTACGAAAAATCATCGAATTTAGCAATATTTTGACGTTTATCATCCCCTTTTCCTTCATGTGATTTAAACAAAATATCATCGAATTAGGCAATATTTTGCCGTTTTCCACGTTTTTGTGAATTTTCAGTCCATGGGTATTAATTCATATATATACGATAAAAATGATGCAAACACATAATTGATTAGATAATAACCATAAATACTTCATTTTCAATCATCTATTTGTTTCTCGTTAAAATACTGAGTAAGATATTGAAAAGGGGAGAAGTTCTGTTTTTATTGCATATATCGACGTTTCAGCCGAAATAGAGCGGTTTTACGTGTTCATCTTCCATCAGTAATATAAACGGAAAATCAGGAACATTTTAGTTAATTCTAATGAAAACACATTGATTTTTATCATTTGTATTGGAAACAACATTGTCATATGTCTTTTCTTGAATCTAAATAATACGAAACCTCGCTCTATGATTCTAAGTTAAAATCCTCAAATATGGTTAAATAGTGACTTTTTTCACGTTTTTCATGTAGTTTGATATTACGTAAATATCATCATTTTTACCAATATTTCGATACTATTTCATGTAGTATCACGATATGTGATTTGGTCTTGAAATCTCAGAATTTCGCATAATATTGCATTTTAAACAAATTTTCTTGCATTTTGTTTCGTACGAAAAATCATCGAATTTAGCAATATTTTGACGTTTATCATTCCCTTTTCCTTTATTTGATTTAAACAAAATATCATCGAATTAGGCAATATTTTGCCGTTTTTCCACGTTTTTGTGAATTTTCAGTCTATGGAAATTAATTCATTATATATACGATAAAAATGATGCAAACACATAATTGATCAGATAATAACCTTAAATACTTCATTTTCAATCAACTATTTGTTTCTCGTTAAAATACTGAGTAAGATATTGAAAAGGGGAGAAGTTCTGTTTTTATTGCATATATCGACGTTTCAGCCGGAATAGAGCGGTTTTACGTGTACATCTTCCATCAGTAATATAAACGGAAAATCAGGAACATTTTAGTTAATTCTAATGAAAACACATTGATTTTTATCATTTGTATTGGAAACAACATTGTCATATGTCTTTTCTTGGATCTAAATAATACGAAACCTCGCTCTATGATTCTAAGTTATAATCCTCAAATATGGTTAAATAGTGACTTTTTCCACGATTTTCATGTAGTTTGATATTACGTAAATATATTCATTTTTACCAATATTTCGATTCTATTTCATGTAGTATCACGATATGTGATTTGGCCTTGAAATCTCAGAATTTCGCATAATATTGCATTTTAAGCAAGTTTTCTTGCATTTTGTTTCGTACGAAAAATCATCGAATTTAGCAATATTTTGACGATTATCATCCCCTTTTCCTTCATTTGATTTAAACAAAATATCATCGAATTAGGCAATATTTTGCCGTTTTCCACGTTTTTGTGAATTTTCAGTCCATGGGTATTAATTCATATATATACGATAAAAATGATGCAAACACATAATTGATTAGATAATAACCTTAAATACTTCGTTTTCAATCATCTATTTGTTTCTCGTTAAAATACAGAGTAAGATATTGAAAAGGGGAGAAGTTCGGTTTTTATTGCATATATCGACGTTTCAGCCGGATTAGAGCGGTTTTACGTGTACATCTTCCCTCGTTAATATAATCAGAAAATCAAAAACATTTTAGTTATTTCTAATGAAAACACATTGTTTTTTATCATTTGTATTGGAAACAACATTGTCATATGTCTTTTCTTGGATCTAAATAATACGAAACCTCGCTCTATGATTCTAAGTTATAATCCTCAAATATGGTTAAATAGTGACTTTTTTCACGATTTTCATGTAGTTTGATATTACGTAAATATATTCATTTTTACCAATATTTCAATACTATTTCATGTAGTATCACGATATGTGATTTGGCTTTGAAATCTCAAAATTTAGCAAAATATTGCATTTTAAGCAAGTTTTCTTGCATTTTGTTTCGTACGAAAAATCATCGAATTTAGCAATATTTTGACGTTTATCATCCCCTTTTCCTTCATGTGATTTAAACAAAATATCATCGAATTAGGCAATATTTTGCCGTTTTCCACGTTTTTGTGAATTTTCAGTCCATGGGTATTAATTCATATATATACGATAAAAATGATGCAAACACATAATTGATTCGATAATAACCATAAATACTTCATTTTCAATCATCTATTTGTTTCTCGTTAAAATACTGAGTAAGATATTGAAAAGGGGAGAAGTTCTGTTTTTATTGCATATATCGACGTTTCAGCCGAAATAGAGCGGTTTTACGTGTTCATCTTCCATCAGTAATATAAACGGAAAATCAGGAACATTTTAGTTAATTCTAATGAAAACACATTGATTTTTATCATTTGTATTGGAAACAACATTGTCATATGTCTTTTCTTGAATCTAAATAATACGAAACCTCGCTCTATGATTCTAAGTTAAAATCCTCAAATATGGTTAAATAGTGACTTTTTTCACGTTTTTCATGTAGTTTGATATTACGTAAATATCATCATTTTTACCAATATTTCGATACTATTTCATGTAGTATCACGATATGTGATTTGGCTTTGAAATCTCAAAATTTCGCAAAATATTGCATATTAAGCAAGTTTTCTTGCATTTTGTTTCGTACGAAAAATCATCGAATTTAGCAATATTTTGACGTTTATCATCCCCTTTTCCTTCATGTGATTTAAACAAAATATCATCGAATTAGGCAATATTTTGCCGTTTTCCACGTTGATGTGAATTTTCAGTCCATGGGTATTAATTCATATATATACGATAAAAATGATGCAAACACATAATTGATTAGATAATAACTTTAAATACTTCATTTTCAATCATCTATTTGTTTCTCGTTAAAATACTGAGTAAGATATTGAAAAGGGGAGAAGTTCTGTTTTTATTGCATATATCGACGTTTCAGCCGGAATAGAGCGGTTTTACGTGTACATCTTCCATCAGTAATATAAACGGAAAATCAGGAACATTTTAGTTAATTATAATGAAAACACATTGATTTTTATCATTTATATTGGAAACAACATTGTCATATGTCTTTTCTTGGATCAAAATAATACGAAACCTCGCTCTATGATTCTAAGTTAAAATCCTCAAATATGGTTAAATAGTGACTTTTTTACGTTTTTCATGTAGTTTAATATTACGTAAATATAATGATTTTTACCAATATTTCGATACTATTTCATGTAGTATCACGATATGTGATTTGGTCTTGAAATCTCAGAATTTCGCATAATATTGCATTTTAAGCAAGCTTTCTTGCATTTTGTTTCGTACGAAAAATCATCGAATTTAGCAATATTTTGACGTTTATCATCCCCTTTTCCTTCATTTGATTTAAACAAAATATCATCGAATTAGGCAATATTTTGCCGTTTTCCACGTTTTTGTGAATTTTCCGTCCATGGGTATTAATTCATATATATATATACGATAAAAATGATGCAAACACATAATTGATTAGATAATAACCTTAAATACTTCATTTTCAATCATCTATTTGTTTCTCGTTAAAATACTGAGTAAGATATTGAAAAGGGGAGAAGTTCGGTTTTTATTGCATATATCGACGTTTCAGCCGGATTAGAGCGGTTTTACGTGTACATCTTCCCTCGTTAATATAAATGGAAAATCAATAACATTATAGTTAATTCTAATGAAAACACATTGTTTTTTATCATTTGTATTGGAAACAACATTGTCATATGTGTTTTCTTGGAACTAAATAATACGAAACCTCGCTCTATGATTTGAAGTTAAAATCCTCAAATATGGTTATATAGTGACTTTTTTTACGTTTTTCATGTAGTTTGATATTACGTAAATATATTCATTTTTACCAATATTTCGATTCTATTTCATGTAGTATCACAATATGTGATTTGGCCTTGAAATCTCAGAATTTCGCATAATATTGCATTTTAAGCAAGTTTTCTTGCATTTTGTTTCGTACGAAAAATCATCGAATTTAGCAATATTTTGACGTTTATCATCCCCTTGTCCTTCATATGATTTAAACAAAATATCATCGAATTAGGCAATATTTTGCCGTTTTCCACGTTTTTGTGAATTTTCAGTCCATGGGTATTAATTCATATATATACGATAAAACTGATGCAAACACATAATTAATTAGATAATAACCTTAAATACTTCATTTTCAATCAACTATTTGTTTCTCGTTAAAATACTGAGTAAGATATTGAAAAGGGGAGAAGTTTGGTTTTTATTGCATATATCGACGTTTCAGCCGGATTAGAGCGGTTTTACGTGTACATCTTCCATCGTTAATATAAACGGAAAATCAAGAACATTTTAGTTATTTCTAATGAAAACACATTGTTTTATATCATTTGTATTGGAAACAACATTGTCATATGTCTTTTTTTGGATCTAAATAATACGAAACCTCGCTCTATGATTTGAAGTTAAAATCCTCAAATATGGTTAAATAGTGACTTTTTTCACGTTTTTCATGTAGTTTATTATTACGTAAATATAATCATTTTTACCAATATTTCGATACTATTTCATGTAGTATCACGATATGTGATTTGGTCTTGAAATCTCAGAATTTCGCATAATATTGCATTTTAAGCAAATTTTCTTGCATTTTGTTTCGTACGAAAAATCATCGAATTTAGCAAAATTTTGACGTTTATCATTCCCTTTTCCTTTATTTGATTTAAACAAAATATCATCGAATTAGGCAAAATTTTGCCGTTTTTCCACGTTTTTGTGAATTTTCAGTCTATGGGTTAATTAATTAATATTCATTATATATACGATAAAAATGATGCAAACACATAATTGATCAGATAATAACCTTAAATACTTCATTTTCAATCAACTATTTGTTTCTCGTTAAAATACTGAGTATATTTATTGAAAAGGGGAGAAGTTCGGTTTTTATTGCATATATCGACGTTTCAGCCGGATTAGAGCGGTTTTACGTGTACATCTTCCCTCGTTAATATAAACGGAAAATCAAGAACATTATAGTTAATTCTAATGAAAACACATTGTTTTTTATCATTTGTATTGGAAACAACATTGTCATATGTCTTTTCTTGGATCTAAATAATACGAAACCTCGCTCTATGATTCTAAGTTATAATCCTCAAATATGGTTAAATAGTGACTTTTTCACGATTTTCATGTAGTTTGATATTACGTAAATATACTCATTTTACAATATTTCGATAATATTTCACGTAGTATCACGATATGTGATTTGGCTTTGAAATCTCAAAATTTCGCATAATATTGCATTTTAAGCAAGTTTTCTTGCATATTGTTTCGTACGAAAAATCATCGAATTTAGCAATATTTTGACGTTTATCATCCCCTTTTCCTTCATTTGATTTAAACAAAATATCATCGAATTAGGCAATATTTTGCCGTTTTCCACGTTTTTGTGAATTTTCAGTCCATGGGTATTAATTCATATATATACGATAAAAATGATGCAAACACATAATTGATTAGATAATAACCTTAAATACTTCGTTTTCAATCATATATTTGTTTCTCGTTAAAATACTGAGTAAGATATTGAAAAGGGGAGAAGTTCGGTTTTTATTGCATATATCGACGTTTCAGCCGGATTAGAGCGGTTTTACGTGTACATCTTCCCTCGTTATTATAAATGGAAAATCAATAACATTATAGTTAATTCTAATGAAAACACATTGTTTTTTATCATTTGTATTGGAAACAACATTGTCATATGTGTTTTCTTGGAACTAAATAATACGAAACCTCGCTCTATGATTTGAAGTTAAAATCCTCAAATATGGTTATATAGTGACTTTTTTTACGTTTTTCATGTAGTTTGATATTACGTAAATATATTCATTTTTACCAATATTTCGATACTATTTCATGTAGTATCACGATATGTGATTTGGCCTTCAAATCCCAGAATTTCGCATAATATAGCATTTTAAGCAAGTTTTCTTGCATTTTGTTTCGTACGAAAAATCATCGAATTTAGCAATATTTTGACGTTTATCATCCCCTTGTCCTTCATATGATTTAAACAAAATATCATCGAATTAGGCAATATTTTGCCGTTTTCCACGTTTTTGTGAATTTTCAGTCCATGGGTATTAATTCATATATATACGATAAAACTGATGCAAACACATAATTAATTAGATAATAACCTTAAATACTTCATTTTCAATCAACTATTTGTTTCTCGTTAAAATACTGAGTAAGATATTGAAAAGGGGAGAAGTTCGGTTTTTATTGCATATATCGACGTTTCAGCCGGATTAGAGCGGTTTTACGTGTACATCTTCCATCGTTAATATAAACGGAAAATCAAGAACATTTTAGTTATTTCTAATGAAAACACATTGTTTTATATCATTTGTATTGGAAACAACATTGTCATATGTCTTTTTTTGGATCTAAATAATACGAAACCTCGCTCTATGATTTGAAGTTAAAATCCTCAAATATGGTTAAATAGTGACTTTTTTCACGTTTTTCATGTAGTTTATTATTACGTAAATATAATCATTTTTACCAATATTTCGATACTATTTCATGTAGTATCACGATATGTGATTTGGTCTTGAAATCTCAGAATTTCGCATAATATTGCATTTTAAGCAAATTTTCTTGCATTTTGTTTCGTACGAAAAATCATCGAATTTAGCAAAATTTTGACGTTTATCATTCCCTTTTCCTTTATTTGATTTAAACAAAATATCATCGAATTAGGCAAAATTTTGCCGTTTTTCCACGTTTTTGTGAATTTTCAGTCTATGGGTTAATTAATTAATATTCATTATATATACGATAAAAATGATGCAAACACATAATTGATCAGATAATAACCTTAAATACTTCATTTTCAATCAACTATTTGTTTCTCGTTAAAATACTGAGTAAGATATTGAAAAGGGGAGAAGTTCGGTTTTTATTGCATATATCGACGTTTCAGCCGGATTAGAGCGGTTTTACGTGTACATCTTCCCTCGTTAATATAAACGGAAAATCAAGAACATTATAGTTAATTCTAATGAAAACACATTGTTTTTTATCATTTGTATTGGAAACAACATTGTCATATGTCTTTTCTTGGATCTAAATAATACGAAACCTCGCTCTATGATTCTAAGTTATAATCCTCAAATATGGTTAAATAGTGACTTTTTCACGATTTTCATGTAGTTTGATATTACGTAAATATACTCATTTTACAATATTTCGATAATATTTCACGTAGTATCACGATATGTGATTTGGCTTTGAAATCTCAAAATTTCGCATAATATTGCATTTTAAGCAAGTTTTCTTGCATATTGTTTCGTACGAAAAATCATCGAATTTAGCAATATTTTGACGTTTATCATCCCCTTTTCCTTCATTTGATTTAAACAAAATATCATCGAATTAGGCAATATTTTGCCGTTTTCCACGTTTTTGTGAATTTTCAGTCCATGGGTATTAATTCATATATATACGATAAAAATGATGCAAACACATAATTGATTAGATAATAACCTTAAATACTTCGTTTTCAATCATATATTTGTTTCTCGTTAAAATACTGAGTAAGATATTGAAAAGGGGAGAAGTTCGGTTTTTATTGCATATATCGACGTTTCAGCCGGATTAGAGCGGTTTTACGTGTACATCTTCCCTCGTTAATATAAATGGAAAATCAATAACATTATAGTTAATTCTAATGAAAACACATTGTTTTTTATCATTTGTATTGGAAACAACATTGTCATATGTGTTTTCTTGGAACTAAATAATACGAAACCTCGCTCTATGATTTGAAGTTAAAATCCTCAAATATGGTTATATAGTGACTTTTTTTACGTTTTTCATGTAGTTTGATATTACGTAAATATATTCATTTTTACCAATATTTCGATACTATTTCATGTAGTATCACGATATGTGATTTGGCCTTCAAATCCCAGAATTTCGCATAATATAGCATTTTAAGCAAGTTTTCTTGCATTTTGTTTCGTACGAAAAATCATCGAATTTAGCAATATTTTGACGTTTATCATCCCCTTGTCCTTCATATGATTTAAACAAAATATCATCGAATTAGGCAATATTTTGCCGTTTTCCACGTTTTTGTGAATTTTCAGTCCATGGGTATTAATTCATATATATACGATAAAACTGATGCAAACACATAATTAATTAGATAATAACCTTAAATACTTCATTTTCAATCAACTATTTGTTTCTCGTTAAAATACTGAGTAAGATATTGAAAAGGGGAGAAGTTCGGTTTTTATTGCATATATCGACGTTTCAGCCGGATTAGAGCGGTTTTACGTGTACATCTTCCATCGTTAATATAAACGGAAAATCAAGAACATTTTAGTTATTTCTAATGAAAACACATTGTTTTATATCATTTGTATTGGAAACAACATTGTCATATGTCTTTTTTGGATCTAAATAATACGAAACCTCGCTCTATGATTTGAAGTTAAAATCCTCAAATATGGTTAAATAGTGACTTTTTTCACGTTTTTCATGTAGTTTATTATTACGTAAATATAATCATTTTTACCAATATTTCGATACTATTTCATGTAGTATCACGATATGTGATTTGGTCTTGAAATCTCAGAATTTCGCATAATATTGCATTTTAAGCAAATTTTCTTGCATTTTGTTTCGTACGAAAAATCATCGAATTTAGCAAAATTTTGACGTTTATCATTCCCTTTTCCTTTATTTGATTTAAACAAAATATCATCGAATTAGGCAAAATTTTGCCGTTTTTCCACGTTTTTGTGAATTTTCAGTCTATGGGTTAATTAATTAATATTCATTATATATACGATAAAAATGATGCAAACACATAATTGATCAGATAATAACCTTAAATACTTCATTTTCAATCAACTATTTGTTTCTCGTTAAAATACTGAGTAAGATATTGAAAAGGGGAGAAGTTCGGTTTTTATTGCATATATCGACGTTTCAGCCGGATTAGAGCGGTTTTACGTGTACATCTTCCCTCGTTAATATAAACGGAAAATCAAGAACATTATAGTTAATTCTAATGAAAACACATTGTTTTTTATCATTTGTATTGGAAACAACATTGTCATATGTCTTTTCTTGGATCTAAATAATACGAAACCTCGCTCTATGATTCTAAGTTATAATCCTCAAATATGGTTAAATAGTGACTTTTTCACGATTTTCATGTAGTTTGATATTACGTAAATATACTCATTTTACAATATTTCGATAATATTTCACGTAGTATCACGATATGTGATTTGGCTTTGAAATCTCAAAATTTCGCATAATATTGCATTTTAAGCAAGTTTTCTTGCATATTGTTTCGTACGAAAAATCATCGAATTTAGCAATATTTTGACGTTTATCATCCCCTTTTCCTTCATGTGATTTAAACAAAATATCATCGAATTAGGCAATATTATGCCGTTTTCCACGTTTTTGTGAATTTTCAGTCCATGGGTAATAATTCATATATATACGATAAAAATGATGCAAACACATAATTGATTAGATAATAACCATAAATACTTCATTTTCAATCATCTATTTGTTTCTCTTTAAAATACTGAGTAAGATATTGAAAAGGGGAGAAGTTCGGTTTTTATTGCATATATCGACGTTTGAGCCGGATTAGAGCGGTTTTACGTGTACATCTTCCCTCGTTAATATAAACGGAAAATCAAGAACATTATAGTTAATTCTAATGAAAACACATTGTTTTTTATCATTTGTATTGGAAACAACATTGTCATATGTATTTTATTGGAACTAAATAATACGAAACCTCGCTCTATGATTTGAAGTTAAAATCCTCAAATATGGTTATATAGTGACTTTTTTCACGTTTTTCATGTAGTTTGATATTACGTAAATATATTCATTTTTACCAATATTTCGATACTATTTCATGTAGTATCACGATATGTGATTTGGCCTTCAAATCTCAGAATTTCGCATAATATTGCATTTTAAGCAAGTTTTCTTGCATTTTGTTTCGTACGAGAAATCATCGAATTTAGCAATATTTTGACGTTTTTCCACGTTTTTGTGAATTTTCAGTCTATGGGTATTAATTCATTATATATACGATAAAAATGATGCAAACACATAATTGATTAGATAATAACCTTAAATACTTCATTTTCAATCAACTATTTGTTTCTCGTTAAAATACTGAGTAGGATATTGAAAAGGGGAAAAGTCTGTTTTTATTGCATATATCGACGTTTCAGCCGAAATAGAGCGGTTTTACGTGTTCATCTTCCATCAGTAATATAAACGGAAAATCAGGAACATTTTAGTTAATTCTAATGAAAACACATTGATTTTTATCATTTGTATTGGAAACAACATTGTCATATGTCTTTTCTTGGATCTAAATAATACGAAACCTCGCTCTATGATTCTAAGTTAAAATCCTCAAATATGGTTAAATAGTGACTTTTTTCACGTTTTTCATGTAGTTTGATATTACGTAAATATAATCATTTTTACCAATATTTCGATACTATTTCATGTAGTATCACGATATGTGATTTGGTCTTGAAATCTCAGAATTTCGCATAATATTGCATTTTAAGCAAATTTTCTTGCATTTTGTTTCGTACGAAAAATCATCGAATTTAGCAATATTTTGACGTTTATCATCCCCTTTTCCTTTTTTGATTTAAACAAAATATCATCGAATTAGGCAATATTTTGCCGTTTTCCACGTTTTTGTGAATTTTCAGTCCATGGGTATTAATTCATATATATACGATAAAAATGATGCAAACACATAATTGATTAGATAATAACCTTAAATACTTCGTTTTCAATCATCTATTTGTTTCTCGTTAAAATACTGAGTAAGATATTGAAAAGGGGAGAAGTTCTGTTTTTATTGCATATATCGACGTTTCAGCCGAAATAGAGCGGTTTTACGTGTTCATCTTCCATCAGTAATATAAACGGAAAATCAGGAACATTTTAGTTAATTCTAATGAAAACACATTGATTTTTATCATTTGTATTGGAAACAACATTGTCATATGTCTTTTCTTGAATCTAAATAATACGAAACCTCGCTCTATGATTCTAAGTTAAAATCCTCAAATATGGTTAAATAGTGACTTTTTTCACGTTTTTCATGTAGTTTGATATTACGTAAATATCATCATTTGTACCAATATTTCGATACAATTTCATGTAGTATCACGATATGTGATTTGGTCTTGAAATCTCAGAATTTCGCATAATATTGCATTTTAAGCAAATTTTCTTGCATTTTGTTTCGTACGAAAAATCATCGAATTTAGCAATATTTTGACGTTTATCATTCCCTTTTCCTTTATTTGATTTAAACAAAATATCATCGAATTAGGCAATATTTTGCCGTTTTTCCACGTTTTTGTGAATTTTCAGTCTATGGGTATTAATTCATTATATATACGATAAAAATGATGCAAACACATAATTGATTAGATAATAACCTTAAATACTTCATTTTCAATCAACTATTTGTTTCTCGTTAAAATACTGAGTAAGATATTGAAAAGGGGAGAAGTTCTGTTTTTATTGCATATATCGACGTTTCAGCCGGAATAGAGCGGTTTTACGTGTACATCTTCCATCAGTAATATAAACGGAAAATCAGGAACATTTTAGTTAATTCTAATGAAAACACATTGATTTTTATCACTTGTATTGGAAACAACATTGTCATATGTCTTTTCTTGGATCAAAATAATACGAAACCTCGCTCTATGATTCTCAGTTATAATCCTCAAATATGGTTAAATAGTGACTTTTTTCACGACTTTCATGTAGTTTGATATTACGTAAATATATTCATTTTTACCAATATTTCGATTCTATTTCATGTAGTATCACAATATGTGATTTGGCCTTGAAATCTCAGAATTTCGCATAATATTGCATTTTAAGCAAGTTTTCTTGCATTTTGTTTCGTACGAAAAATCATCGAATTTAGCAATATTTTGACGTTTATCATCCCCTTTTCCTTCATTTGATTTAAACAAAATATCATCGAATTAGGCAATATTTTGCCGTTTTCCACGTTTTTGTGAATTTTCAGTCTATGGGTATTAATTCATATATATACGATAAAAATGATGCAAACGCATAATTGATTAGATAATAACCTTAAATACTTCGTTTTCAATCATCTATTTGTTTCTCGTTAAAATACAGAGTAAGATATTGAAAAGGGGAGAAGTTCGGTTTTTATTGCATATATCGACGTTTCAGCCGGATTAGAGCGGTTTTACATGTACATCTTCCCTCGTTAATATAATCGGAAAATCAAAACATTTTAGTTATTTCTAATGAAAACACATTGTTTTTTATCATTTGTATTGGAAACAACATCGTCATTTGTCTTTTCTTGGATCTAAATAATACGAAACCTCGCTCTATGATTCTAAGTTATAATCCTCAAATATGGTTAAATAGTGACTTTTTTCACGATTTTCATGTAGTTTGATATTACGTAAATATATTCATTTTTACCAATATTTCAATACTATTTCATGTAGTATCACGATATGTGATTTGGCTTTGAAATCTCAAAATTTCGCAAAATATTGCATTTTAAGCAAGTTTTCTTGCATTTTGTTTCGTACGAAAAATCATCGAATTTAGCAATATTTTTACGTTTATCATCCCCTTTTCCTTCATGTGATTTAAACAAAATATCATCGAATTAGGCAATATTTTGCCGTTTTCCACGTTTTTGTGAATTTTCAGTCCATGGGTATTAATTTACATATATACGATAAAAATGATGCAAACACATAATTGATTAGATAATAACCATAAATACTTCATTTTCAATCATCTATTTGTTTCTCGTTAAAATACTGAGTAAGATATTGAAAAGGGGAGAAGTTCTGTTTTTATTGCATATATCGACGTTTCAGCCGAAATAGAGCGGTTTTACGTGTTCATCTTCCATCAGTAATATAAACGGAAAATCAGGAACATTTTAGTTAATTCTAATGAAAACACATTGATTTTTATCATTTGTATTGGAAACAACATTGTCATATGTCTTTTCTTGGATCTAAATAATACGAAACCTCGCTCTATGATTCTTAGTTAAAATCCTCAAATATGGTTAAATAGTGACTTTTTCACGTTTTTCATGTAGTTTGATATTACGTAAATATTATCATTTTTACCAATATTTCGATACTATTTCATGTAGTATCACGATATGTGATTTGGTCTTGAAATATCAGAATTTCGCATAATATTGCATTTTAAGCAAATTTTCTTGCATTTTGTTTCGTACGAAAAATCATCGAATTTAGCAATATTTTGACGTTTATCATTCCCTTTTCCTTTATTTGATTTAAACAAAATATCATCGAATTAGGCTATATTTTGCCGTTTTTCCACGTTTTTGTGAATTTTCAGTCTATGGGTATTAATTCATTATATATACGATAAAAATGATGAAAACACATAATTGATCAGATAATAACCTTAAATACTTCATTTTCAATCAACTATTTGTTTCTCGTTAAAATACTGAGTAAGATATTGAAAAGGGGAGAAGTTCTGTTTTTATTGCATATATCGACGTTTCAGCCGGAATAGAGCGGTTTTACGTGTACATCTTCCATCAGTAATATAAACGGAAAATCAGGAACATTTTAGTTAATTCTAATGAAAACACATTGATTTTTATCATTTGTATTGGAAACAACATTGTCATATGTCTTTTCTTGGATCTAAATAATACGAAACCTCGCTCTATGATTCTAAGTTATAATCCTCAAATATGGTTAAATAGTGACGTTTTCCACGATTTTCATGTAGTTTGATATTACGTAAATATATTCATTTTTACCAATATTTCGATTCTATTTCATGTAGTATCACAATATGTGATTTGGCCTTGAAATCTCAGAATTTCGCATAATATTGCATTTTAAGCAAGTTTTCTTGCATTTTGTTTCGTACGAAAAATCATCGAATTTAGCAATATTTTGACGATTATCATCCCCTTTTCCTTCATTTGATTTAAACAAAATATCATCGAATTAGGCAATATTTTGCCGTTTTCCACGTTTTTGTTAATTTTCAGTCCATGGGTATTAATTCATATATATACGATAAAAATGATGCAAACACATAATTGATTAGATAATAACCTTAAATACTTCGTTTTCAATCATCTATTTGTTTCTCGTTAAAATACAGAGTAAGATATTGAAAAGGGGAGAAGTTCGGTTTTTATTGCATATATCGACGTTTCAGCCGGATTAGAGCGGTTTTACGTGTACATCTTCCCTCGTTAATATAATCGGAAAATCAAAAACATTTTAGTTATTTCTAATGAAAACACATTGTTTTTTATCATTTGTATTGGAAACAACATTGTCATATGTCTTTTCTTGGATCTAAAGTAATACGAAACCTCGCTCTATGATTCTAAGTTATAATCCTCAAATATGGTTAAATAGTGACTTTTTTCACGATTTTCATGTAGTTTGATATTACGTAAATATATTCATTTTTACCAATATTTCAATACTATTTCATGTAGTATCACGATATGTGATTTGGCTTTGAAATCTCAAAATTTAGCAAAATATTGCATTTTAAGCAAGTTTTCTTGCATTTTGTTTCGTACGAAAAATCATCGAATTTAGCAATATTTTGACGTTTATCATCCCCTTTTCCTTCATGTGATTTAAACAAAATATCATCGAATTAGGCAATATTTTGCCGTTTTCCACGTTTTTGTGAATTTTCAGTCCATGGGTATTAATTCATATATATACAATAAAAATGATGCAAACACATAATTGATTAGATAATAACCATAAATACTTCATTTTCAATCATCTATTTGTTTCTCGTTAAAATACTGAGTAAGATATTGAAAAGGGGAGAAGTTCTGTTTTTATTGCATATATCGACGTTTCAGCCGAAATAGAGCGGTTTTACGTGTTCATCTTCCATCAGTAATATAAACGGAAAATCAGGAACATTTTAGTTAATTCTAATGAAAACACATTGATTTTTATCATTTGTATTGGAAACAACATTGTCATATGTCTTTTCTTGGATCTAAATAATACGAAACCTCGCTCTATGATTCTAAGTTAAAATCCTCAAATATGGTTAAATAGTGACTTTTTCACGTTTTTCATGTAGTTTGATATTACGTAAATATCATCATTTTTACCAATATTTCGATACTATTTCATGTAGTATCACGATATGTGATTTGGTCTTGAAATCTCAGAATTTCGCATAATATTGCATTTTAAGCAAATTTTCTTGCATTTTGTTTCGTACAAAAAATCATCGAATTTAGCAATATTTTGACGTTTATCATTCCCTTTTCCTTTATTTGATTTAAACAAAATATCATCGAATTAGGCAATATTTTGCCGTTTTTCCACGTTTTTGTGAATTTTCAGTCTATGGGTATTAATTCATTATATATACGATAAAAATGATGCAAACACATAATTGATTAGATAATAACCTTAAATACTTCATTTTCAATCAACTATTTGTTTCTCGTTAAAATACTGAGTAAGATATTGAAAGGGGAGAAGTTCTGTTTTTATTGCATATATCGACGTTTCAGCCGAAATAGAGCGGTTTTACGTGTTCATCTTTCATCAGTAATATAACGGAAAATCAGGAACATTTTAGTTAATTCTAACGAAAACACATTGATTTTTATCATTTGTATTGGAAACAACATTGTCATATGTCTTTTCTTGAATCTAAATAATACGAAACCTCGCTCTATGATTCTAAGTTAAAATCCTCAAATATGGTTAAATAGTGACTTTTTTCACGTTTTTCATGTAGTTTTGATATTACGTAAATATCATCATTTTTACCAATATTTCGATACTATTTCATGTAGTATCACGATATGTGATTTGGTCTTGAAATCTCAGAATTTCGCATAATATTGCATTTTAAACAAATTTTCTTGCATTTTGTTTCGTACGAAAAATCATCGAATTTAGCAATATTTTGACGTTATCATCCCTTTTCCT
>NW_027189951.1:0-20000 GCF_040958095.1 Procambarus clarkii
CCAACCGTCGTGATTGGTGGACGAGTTGCCAGGTTGCAGCTTCTGTACCGTGCCGGCACATAAATAGGTTCGGCTCAAGCGGCGGCAGCATCATTCCCCCGTGACTGTCTGAGCGTCTCTCATCACCTTGGTTATCTCATCATCATCATGGTAGAAGCAAAGCCTACCAAGAAGGCTGCGGCTGCTGCTGCTGTGGTGGCCACCACCAGGAAACCTCGCGTCCAGGTTGCTCACCCGAAAACTAGTCAAATGGTTCTAGCCGCGGTCGCAGCACTCAAAGACCGTAAGGGCTCGTCTCTACAAGCAATCAAGAAGTACGTTGTTGCCAACAACAAAGTCGAGGCTGCCAAGATCGCCATTTACATCCGAAGATTTCTCAAGAAAGCAGTGGCTGACGGCATTCTTGTTCAGACCAAGGGAAGTGGAGCTAGTGGATCATTCAAGCTGGCCGTAGCAGAGAAGAGGGCCGTTCTAACTCCCAAGAAAGCCACCACAACCAAGAAACCATCTACAGCAGCAAAGAAGGCCGTGGTAACTCCCAAGAAAGCCGCCACAAGCAACAAACCACCTACAGCCTTGAAAAAGAGCAGCAGCAGCAGCTTGTTGTTGGGAACAAAAAGCCCAAAATAAAGAGAGCTTCAAAATCTCCCAAACCACCCAAGGCAAAGAAAGCTGTCAAGAAAACAACAAAGGCAAAATAAACGACGACATGCAAGCAGCATGAATACACATGACAATAAACATCCAGGCCTCCCCCCTCAGTGGAGGGGCCTCATATGATTCCAAAAAGAGTTTAGTTTTGTAGACAAATAAATCATTACTTTTGGGGTAGATTTACTCTGTATATTATATATATATATATATATATATATATATATATATATATATATATATATATATATATATATATATATATATATATACACATACATGGGTGAGGTGATATGGTACCAAAGTTTTGGGTGAGGTGATTGACATTTACACAAGATAAAACACGAACCAATGGGAATAAAAACATAAGAATGGAAGTAACTGCAGAAGGCCTATTGGCCCATAACACAAGCACTTCCTCTTGATGCTTCTATATTGGTTCGGAGTCTTGAAGCTATAATATATATATATATATATATATATATATATATATATATATATATATATATATATATATATATATATATTATATATATATATATATATATATATATGCACACAAAACTAAATAGTCTTGTTAGACAAATTGCCCCTATTAGAGGCAAGTTGACTAACAAGCCGAATGACTGCAATTGTTTTGAATTTGAGTTAAATCTAACATAGAAATGTAATCAAACCTAACCTAACCTATGCTAACCCAAGCTAAGCTAACCTAACCTAACCTAAGCTAACCCAAGCTAAGCTAAGCTAACCTAACCTAACCTAAGCTAAGCTAACCTAACCTAACCTAACCCAGCAATTCATGATCTTAATATAATACTGTTAATTGGATAAACCAATTTGGAAAGAAATGTTCGAAAATAACAAATTAACTGTGCTTGTTAGGAAAATTGGGCCTTGCATACTTGTCCCAATAGTGTGGTTCTCGCTTTTAGGTACGACATAAACGTATACCTAAGTTGAGAGAGAAAAAGATTCGCACTCAAACATGCATATCGATTGCCAGTCCTGAATTCTGGGTAGATATTTCGTGTCCTCCCTTTTCATTTACCATCATTTGGATACTATCAAAACAGCTCTGAGAAGGATAATAATGAATAAAACGGGTAGCTCACT
Organism: Procambarus clarkii; assembly: GCF_040958095.1. Taxonomy (NCBI): domain Eukaryota; kingdom Metazoa; phylum Arthropoda; class Malacostraca; order Decapoda; family Cambaridae; genus Procambarus; species Procambarus clarkii. The sequence continues at coordinate 1,768 of NW_027189951.1, forward strand.
CATGTAAAAAGGAAGAGTTGGGAAAGATCTCTCTCTCTCTCTCTCTCTCCCTCACCCCCCCCCCCCCACCACCACCAATGATCCTGCTCTGCTAGTATATAACGGAACAAACCTTCCCCCCCCCCCCACCCCTCCCTCCCCAATCAGAGTCCCTTTAAGCATGCGAGGATAAAAAATAGATTTCATAAGACCCAATGTGCTAGCTGATATCAAAACAATTTATGTTATCGTCTATTAAGCCCTTCAGTAAAAAAGTATAGGGACCTAATTAGGTCCCGTTTTGAGGTGGTGGTGGGTGGAATCGATGGATTAGCCAAGCTCTTATCCGCCGAATCCGTAGAGGGTACGACCCTGGCGCTTCAGAGCGTACACCACGTCCATGGCAGTGACGGTCTTCCTCTTGGCGTGTTCCGTGTAGGTTACAGCATCACGGATGACGTTCTCGAGGAACACCTTCAGGACGCCACGGGTCTCTTCGTAGATGAGACCCGAAATACGCTTCACGCCGCCACGACGAGCTAAGCGACGAATAGCGGGCTTGGTGATGCCCTGGATGTTGTCACGTAGCACCTTACGATGACGCTTGGCGCCACCCTTTCCGAGTCCCTTGCCTCCCTTGCCGCGTCCAGTCATGGTGTTGAAGTTGTGTGAATAATAAAATTTCGGCACGATTTCCCCAGACTATATCCCGTCAAGCGGACGTACTTGTAGCATGGCAACTCCTAACTCCTGCCTGTCCTTACTTTATGCTTGTACTCGAGCAGAAACACGGCTTTCTCACAACGCTTTCAAAACTGCAGTTGCCTACTCGTCTGTTTCACGTCTCTGTGAAATGACTTTTGCACAAATCCAAAAAATAGAGCAAATCAGCGATAATAGTGTTTGAGGTGAGCTGCCTGTTGGCTGCAGCCAGAGGAAGGAGGGAGGGGCAACGGGGTGACGTAGGCGAGTCGAGCAGCCAATGGCGCTCGAGCAAGCGCCTCGAGACGGCGTATATAAGCAAAAATTTTTCGGCGCCGGCCATCACAAACCACAGTTGTTCACCATGGCTCGCACCAAGCAGACTGCTCGCAAGTCCACGGGAGGCAAGGCTCCTCGTAAGCAGCTGGCCACCAAGGCAGCACGCAAATCTGCTCCTGCCACAGGGGGCGTGAAGAAGCCTCACCGTTACAGGCCCGGAACGGTCGCCCTGCGTGAGATCCGTCGTTACCAGAAGAGCACAGAGTTGCTCATCAGGAAACTTCCCTTCCAGCGTCTGGTGCGCGAGATTGCCCAGGACTTCAAGACCGATCTTCGCTTCCAGTCGTCTGCCGTCATGGCTTTACAGGAGGCATCCGAGGCTTACCTGGTCGGTCTCTTCGAGGACACTAACCTCTGTGCCATCCACGCCAAGCGTGTCACCATCATGCCAAAGGACATTCAGCTTGCTCGCCGTATCCGTGGAGAGCGTGCATAAGCTAAAACGACCACCCTAGTATACACCAAACTCGGCCCTTCTCAGGGCCAAAATATCCTTCTAAGGAGATTTCAGACATTCCTAGCATCAGTCATATGAATTAACCTTCATCTATACATATAATAAATAAATAAATACAATAATTTAGGTGGCATACATACACTGTACACGTGATATCAATAAATCAAGTCATTTGTAGTACAACCTGTCCTCTTACAAACAAAACGCCGTCGCTTTTCATTCTTATGCACTGCCAAGGATCCTCCCCCCCCCCCCTCCAAAAAAAAAAAAAAAAAAATTGTCATACTGTACTAGAAATAAAAGCAGCTTGTATAAGTGACATACTGTCCTGTCCTGTTTTATTCCTTTTTGGTCCTCTGGCTTAATCTGTTAAGTTAGGAGATGACATTTTAAATTAACCGTTTTCTTGACATTTTCAAACCTTAAGAGGGTGGCCTGCATAGTAATCCTAATGTGGAACATAACAATGAATCTCTAATCTCTAGAAAAAAGATACCGAGTGTTTATATGTGTGTTGAGAGAGAGAGAGAGAGAGAGAGAGAGAGAGAGAGAGAGAGAGAGAGAGAGAGAGAGAGAGAGAGAGAGAGAGAGAGAGAGACATGCAGAGACAGAGACAGAGACAGACAGACAGACAGACAGAGACTGAGAGAGAGAAACACACACAGACAGTTTCATAAATATTCTCATTTTATAGCTATTTGCTTTCAGTGACAGAGGTTTTTGTTATAATAGTATTGGTGTCTAACACTCACAATCTCTTTAGAAATTAAAGTGTGGCTCCAATGGAGCCGAGTTTGTTGGTTTGAGGCCAAGCCACCACCACAGGGCAGTAAGTAAGCCGTTTACTTGGAGGAGGTGTACTTGGTGACGGCCTTAGTGCCCTCAGAGACGGCGTGCTTGGCCAGTTCTCCGGGCAACAGGAGCCTTACAGCCGTCTGGATCTCCCGACTGGTAATGGTGGAACGCTTGTTGTAGTGGGCCAGGCGAGAAGCCTCGGCGGCGATGCGCTCGAAGATGTCGTTCACGAACGAGTTCATGATCGACATGGCTTTGGAAGAGATACCAGTGTCGGGGTGGACCTGCTTCAGCACTTTGTAGATGTAGATGCTGTAGCTCTCCTTCCTCCTGCGCTTCTTTTTTCTTATCGCCCTTGGCAATGGCCTTCTGGGCCTTTCCGGCCTTCTTGGCAGCCTTTCCAGATGCCTTGGGTGGCATGATGATGCTCGTGCTGGCTGGCGTTGCGATACAATAATGAACTTTTGCGCGAGTCGAGCTTTCCTTTTATATCCCGCTCGCGACTCAGCTCAGAGCGGGTCGCGTGGCGGAGCGCGCTGATTGGTCAGTGGCGGACTCCCTTGATCCTGAGCGGGGTATATAACACGAAGCTCGATCTGCGGGCCGGCATAAAACACCACAAACCCACAACAGCAGCAGCAATGTCAGGACGCGGCAAGGGAGGCAAAGTGAAGGGCAAGTCAAAGTCTCGCTCCAGCAGGGCCGGACTTCAGTTCCCCGTGGGCAGAATTCACCGTCTGCTGCGTAAAGGCAACTACGCCGAACGCGTCGGTGCTGGCGCTCCTGTCTACCTGGCAGCCGTCATGGAATACCTCGCTGCCGAAGTTCTGGAGCTCGCCGGTAACGCCGCACGTGACAACAAGAAGACCCGTATCATCCCACGTCACTTGCAGTTGGCCATCCGCAACGACGAAGAACTCAACAAACTTCTGTCTGGCGTAACCATTGCACAGGGAGGTGTTCTTCCAAACATTCAGGCAGTTCTTTTGCCAAAGAAGACAGAGAAGAAGTAAGCACTTCTGCCACCCACCACGACAAATACCATAACCAGGCTCCATCCGGAGCCACACACACTTTAATAGAGAGATTCAAGTAGACAATCAACTTTCAAACATTAATAATAACATTTATATTGATTTCATTTGGAATGTGTACATAACAAACAAACAAAACAAAATTATAGGGGATATTCAGCATCACTTGGAATATTAACCAATCATATAAATCCAATATATATTTTATATTTTACTTTAAGCGAGGAATTCATATTCTATCAATTTTTAATCATACAAATGAACAAAAGCAATTCTTCACTAGACGTAATGAATGAATAAATGATCAAGGTTTTAATGTGTTTCATGAATAAATATATATATATATATATATATATATATATATATATATATATATATATATATATATATATATATATATATATATATATATATATATATATAATATAATATAATATAATATATTATAATACTTGTGAACCAGAATATGTTTGAGCAGCAGCGATCGTGCCATTGGCCGAAGTGCAACAATTCAAATAATTTAAAGGGCCTGCTCGGGTATATAAGAGAGGCTGGGAGACTGGGGCCGGTGGTGGGTGATGGGTGATGAGTGATGGTGTGGTGTGGTGTGGTGTTGTTAAGAGTTGATTTACGGCCAGCCAGCCAGCTGCAGCCAAGGCAGGGCAGGGCAAGGCAAGGCAAGGCAAGGCAAGGCAAGGCAAGGCAAGGCAAGGCAAGGCAAGGCAAGGCAAGGCAAGGCAATAACAGGACAGGACAGGCAAGGCAAGGCAAGCAGGCGGGCGGGCAGGCGGGCGGGCGGGCGGGCAGCCAGCCAGCCAGCCAGCCAGCCAGCAGGCAGGCAGGCAGGCAGGCAGGCAGGCAGGCAGGCTGGCAGGCAGGCAGGCAGGCAGGCAGGCAGGCAGGCAGGCAGGCAGGCAGCCAGCCAGCAGCCAGCCAGCCAGCCAGCCAGCCAGCCAGCAGGCAGGCAGGCAGCCAGCCAGCCAGCCAGCCAGCCAGCCAGCCAGCCAGCCAGCCAGCCAGCCAGCCAGCCAGCCAGCCACTCCCACTTTGTATTTATATGCATTCAATTTATATTCAAACATTATATATGTTAAGGGCCTAGTTTTAGTGTTTATTTTAAAAATGACAAACATCGAGTCGTTTTACCAGTCCTTTAGCGTTAACGGTGATGCATTTTAAAACTGAACAGAAATCACCTTTTCTGGATATATCAAATATCGAATCCGCTTAATGTGCCTACAATTCAATCATTCAAAAAATACATAATTTACATCATGCCTTTTCATAGAACAGACAATAAGATTTGAGACAATAAGAACTTTAGTTTTATAACTAAAGTTGCACAATTATACCAACTCTATGGTGGCTGGGTGGTAAGGTGTGTGGCTGGTGTTTTGGAAGTCGCGAGTTCAAACGACCCAATGGGAGTACTTTTTTTTTTTTTTATGCCATACAATCTTCCTAGTACTATTATGTAGGTTTGTGTGTGTGTGTTTTTATTCATTCTTTGGTTTTATAGATGACATACATATTGACTCCTTTTACCGGTCCTTAATTAGGCTCTGGGGAAGCAATGGTGGTGGTGGTGGTGCATTTAAAACTAAACCAAAATCACCAGTTCTGGACGCGTCAAATATCATATCCGCTTAATGTGTCTACAACCTAATTACTTAAAACTACACTATTTAATTCATTCATATCATGTGCATATTGGTCATTATGCTCATACAACCGACATAACAATTTATTTTCATTATTAGAATCATACATTTCATCAAGTAATACAGATACAAAGAGATTTTCTTTCTGAGAAGACCGTTAGTATTGGCTGGCTGGCAGGCAGGCAGGCAGGCAGGCAGGCATTTGAGGGTTATTATTTCGCCTGTTGATTGGGGGGAGGGTTGATGTGTTAGGGGGTTTTCGGTTAGGTGTGGTGGTGGTGATTGGTGGTGGTGGTGATTGGTGGTGATTGGTGGTGAGTAGTGGTGAGTAGTGGTGGTGGTGGTGGTGGTGGTGGTGGTGGTGGTAGTAGTAGGTGGGAGGGGGGGGGGGGGGAAGGGGAATGATGGTCTGTGGATTCCTTCTCCGTACCCCTTACATATAAGCAAAAACATGCCTTCCTGTGGGTATAGAAACATTAACACAAATTATATCAGTAACTGATATTGTAGCCTTTTAAACAGAAAAGATTTGTACATACAAATACTTTTAAATTATCATTTATTTGTGGAAATGGCATTTACGTCATTAAATTGATACCTCAGCATCAAGTGTCCTGCAGTGGTCCAGTGGTAAAGTGTATATAAGTGATGCGTATTCTTGGAGTTGCGAGTTCAAACCCGGATTAAGCTATATATATATATATATATATATATATATATATATATATATATATATATATATATATATATATATATATATATATATATATATATATATATATATATATATATATATATATATATATACAACATGTTTTGTTTTGGTTGTTTGTTTTTGTATAAAGCCTCACACACTATATTAAGCGAGTTTGTTTTAAACATGACATACATATTAATTCATTTTACCAGGCCTTATTCCACACAACTCCGTGAATTTCCCGTGGAGCCAGCCAGCCAGCCAGCCAGCCAGCCAGCCAGCCAGCCAGCCATTCAAACAAAAACAAACGAAACAAAACAAAACAAAACAAAAAACATTATTGCCAACAGCATTTGGTGTTCCCAGGCGGTCACCCATCCAAGTACTAACCAAACCCAACGTTGCTTAACTTCGCTGATCGGACGAGAAGCGGTGTTCTCAACGTGGTATGGCCGTTGGCATGAGACTGCCTACACATTGTGGCTAATAACCAACTCTTTTTAGTCATCACGGCAGGATACGGACCTTCTTGTGGTGTCTTAATGGTAATTGTATCCTAACATATTTTTGTCTCCTTGGCATGGATATTTAACATCGTTTATTCAGTCTTGGGTTTATGTTCTTTCGCCATTTACAGACATTTTACATCTACCTACTTCCTCAGCCTACCCTGCCAATTTCTAATGAATTTGTGGATTTTCTTTTGTAATACATACATGTGTGTGCTCATCTGCTCTTCAGTTTTTATGATATTTGTCTCATCTGTCCTGCTTTATGATACTTTTACAAAGAACATGAACAAATGCTTCTATTTTAGAGAAGATATGGGATCCAGGTTTCGGAGCCGTAAAACCAACCGTCGTGATTGGTGGACGAGTTGCCAGGTTGCAGCTTCTGTACCGTGCCGGCACATAAATAGGTTCGGCTCAAGCGGCGGCAGCATCATTCCCCCGTGACTGTCTGAGCGTCTCTCATCACCTTGGTTATCTCATCATCATCATGGTAGAAGCAAAGCCTACCAAGAAGGCTGCGGCTGCTGCTGCTGTGGTGGCCACCACCAGGAAACCTCGCGTCCAGGTTGCTCACCCGAAAACTAGTCAAATGGTTCTAGCCGCGGTCGCAGCACTCAAAGACCGTAAGGGCTCGTCTCTACAAGCAATCAAGAAGTACGTTGTTGCCAACAACAAAGTCGAGGCTGCCAAGATCGCCATTTACATCCGAAGATTTCTCAAGAAAGCAGTGGCTGACGGCATTCTTGTTCAGACCAAGGGAAGTGGAGCTAGTGGATCATTCAAGCTGGCCGTAGCAGAGAAGAGGGCCGTTCTAACTCCCAAGAAAGCCACCACAACCAAGAAACCATCTACAGCAGCAAAGAAGGCCGTGGTAACTCCCAAGAAAGCCGCCACAAGCAACAAACCACCTACAGCCTTGAAAAAGAAGCAGCAGCAGCAGCTTGTTGTTGGGAACAAAAAGCCCAAAATAAAGAGAGCTTCAAAATCTCCCAAACCACCCAAGGCAAAGAAAGCTGTCAAGAAAACAACAAAGGCAAAATAAACGACGACATGCAAGCAGCATGAATACACATGACAATAAACATCCAGGCCTCCCCCCTCAGTGGAGGGGCCTCATATGATTCCAAAAAGAGTTTAGTTTTGTAGACAAATAAATCATTACTTTTGGGGTAGATTTACTCTGTATATTATATATATATATATATATATATATATATATATATATATATATATATATATATATATATATATATATATATATATATATATATACACATACATGGGTGAGGTGATATGGTACCAAAGTTTTGGGTGAGGTGATTGACATTTACACAAGATAAAACACGAACCAATGGGAATAAAAACATAAGAATGGAAGTAACTGCAGAAGGCCTATTGGCCCATAACACAAGCACTTCCTCTTGATGCTTCTATATTGGTTCGGAGTCTTGAAGCTATAATATATATATATATATATATATATATATATATATATATATATATATATATATATATATATATATATATATATATATATATATATATATATATATATATATATATATATATATATATATATATATATATATATATATATATATATATATATATATATGCACACAAAACTAAATAGTCTTGTTAGACAAATTGCCCCTATTAGAGGCAAGTTGACTAACAAGCCGAATGACTGCAATTGTTTTGAATTTGAGTTAAATCTAACATAGAAATGTAATCAAACCTAACCTAACCTATGCTAACCCAAGCTAAGCTAACCTAACCTAACCTAAGCTAACCCAAGCTAAGCTAAGCTAACCTAACCTAACCTAAGCTAAGCTAACCTAACCTAACCTAACCCAGCAATTCATGATCTTAATATAATACTGTTAATTGGATAAACCAATTTGGAAAGAAATGTTCGAAAATAACAAAATTAACTGTGCTTGTTAGGAAAATTGGGCCTTGCATACTTGTCCCAATAGTGTGGTTCTCGCTTTTAGGTACGACATAAACGTATACCTAAGTTGAGAGAGAAAAAGATTCGCACTCAAACATGCATATCGATTGCCAGTCCTGAATTCTGGGTAGATATTCGTGTCCTCCCTTTTCATTTACCATCATTTGGATACTATCAAAACAGCTCTGAGAAGGATAAAATGAATAAAACGGGTAGCTCACTCATGTAAAAAGGAAGAGTTGGGAAAGATCTCTCTCTCTCTCTCTCTCTCTCTCCCTCACCCCCCCCCCCACCACCACCAATGATCCTGCTCTGCTAGTATATAACGGAACAAACCTTCCCCCCCCCCCCCACCCCTCCCTCCCCAATCAGAGTCCCTTTAAGCATGCGAGGATAAAAAATAGATTTCATAAGACCCAATGTGCTAGCTGATATCAAAACAATTTATGTTATCGTCTATTAAGCCCTTCAGTAAAAAAGTATAGGGACCTAATTAGGTCCCGTTTTGAGGTGGTGGTGGGTGGAATCGATGGATTAGCCAAGCTCTTATCCGCCGAATCCGTAGAGGGTACGACCCTGGCGCTTCAGAGCGTACACCACGTCCATGGCAGTGACGGTCTTCCTCTTGGCGTGTTCCGTGTAGGTTACAGCATCACGGATGACGTTCTCGAGGAACACCTTCAGGACGCCACGGGTCTCTTCGTAGATGAGACCCGAAATACGCTTCACGCCGCCACGACGAGCTAAGCGACGAATAGCGGGCTTGGTGATGCCCTGGATGTTGTCACGTAGCACCTTACGATGACGCTTGGCGCCACCCTTTCCGAGTCCCTTGCCTCCCTTGCCGCGTCCAGTCATGGTGTTGAAGTTGTGTGAATAATAAAATTTCGGCACGATTTCCCCAGACTATATCCCGTCAAGCGGACGTACTTGTAGCATGGCAACTCCTAACTCCTGCCTGTCCTTACTTTATGCTTGTACTCGAGCAGAAACACGGCTTTCTCACAACGCTTTCAAAACTGCAGTTGCCTACTCGTCTGTTTCACGTCTCTGTGAAATGACTTTTGCACAAATCCAAAAAATAGAGCAAAATCAGCGATAATAGTGTTTGAGGTGAGCTGCCTGTTGGCTGCAGCCAGAGGAAGGAGGGGAGGGGCAACGGGGTGACGTAGGCGAGTCGAGCAGCCAATGGCGCTCGAGCAAGCGCCTCGAGACGGCGTATATAAGCAAAAATTTTTCGGCGCCGGCCATCACAAACCACAGTTGTTCACCATGGCTCGCACCAAGCAGACTGCTCGCAAGTCCACGGGAGGCAAGGCTCCTCGTAAGCAGCTGGCCACCAAGGCAGCACGCAAATCTGCTCCTGCCACAGGGGGCGTGAAGAAGCCTCACCGTTACAGGCCCGGAACGGTCGCCCTGCGTGAGATCCGTCGTTACCAGAAGAGCACAGAGTTGCTCATCAGGAAACTTCCCTTCCAGCGTCTGGTGCGCGAGATTGCCCAGGACTTCAAGACCGATCTTCGCTTCCAGTCGTCTGCCGTCATGGCTTTACAGGAGGCATCCGAGGCTTACCTGGTCGGTCTCTTCGAGGACACTAACCTCTGTGCCATCCACGCCAAGCGTGTCACCATCATGCCAAAGGACATTCAGCTTGCTCGCCGTATCCGTGGAGAGCGTGCATAAGCTAAAACGACCACCCTAGTATACACCAAACTCGGCCCTTCTCAGGGCCAAAATATCCTTCTAAGGAGATTTCAGACATTCCTAGCATCAGTCATATGAATTAACCTTCATCTATACATATAATAAATAAATAAATACAATAATTTAGGTGGCATACATACACTGTACACGTGATATCAATAAATCAAGTCATTTGTAGTACAACCTGTCCTCTTACAAACAAAACGCCGTCGCTTTTCATTCTTATGCACTGCCAAGGATCCTCCCCCCCCCCCCTCCAAAAAAAAAAAAAAAAAAAAATTGTCATACTGTACTAGAAATAAAAGCAGCTTGTATAAGTGACATACTGTCCTGTCCTGTTTTATTCTGTTTTTGGTCCTCTGGCTTAATCTGTTAAGTTAGGAGATGACATTTTAAATTAACCGTTTTCTTGACATTTTCAAACCTTAAGAGGGTGGCCTGCATAGTAATCCTAATGTGGAACATAACAATGAATCTCTAATCTCTAGAAAAAAGATACCGAGTGTTTATATGTGTGTTGAGAGAGAGAGAGAGAGAGAGAGAGAGAGAGAGAGAGAGAGAGAGAGAGAGAGAGAGAGAGAGAGAGAGAGAGAGAGAGAGAGAGAGAGAGACATGCAGAGACAGAGACAGAGACAGACAGACAGACAGACAGAGACTGAGAGAGAGAAACACACACAGACAGTTTCATAAATATTCTCATTTTATAGCTATTTGCTTTCAGTGACAGAGGTTTTTGTTATAATAGTATTGGTGTCTAACACTCACAATCTCTTTAGAAATTAAAGTGTGGCTCCAATGGAGCCGAGTTTGTTGGTTTGAGGCCAAGCCACCACCACAGGGCAGTAAGTAAGCCGTTTACTTGGAGGAGGTGTACTTGGTGACGGCCTTAGTGCCCTCAGAGACGGCGTGCTTGGCCAGTTCTCCGGGCAACAGGAGCCTTACAGCCGTCTGGATCTCCCGACTGGTAATGGTGGAACGCTTGTTGTAGTGGGCCAGGCGAGAAGCCTCGGCGGCGATGCGCTCGAAGATGTCGTTCACGAACGAGTTCATGATCGACATGGCTTTGGAAGAGATACCAGTGTCGGGGTGGACCTGCTTCAGCACTTTGTAGATGTAGATGCTGTAGCTCTCCTTCCTCCTGCGCTTCTTTTTCTTATCGCCCTTGGCAATGGCCTTCTGGGCCTTTCCGGCCTTCTTGGCAGCCTTTCCAGATGCCTTGGGTGGCATGATGATGCTCGTGCTGGCTGGCGTTGCGATACAATAATGAACTTTTGCGCGAGTCGAGCTTTCCTTTTATATCCCGCTCGCGACTCAGCTCAGAGCGGGTCGCGTGGCGGAGCGCGCTGATTGGTCAGTGGCGGACTCCCTTGATCCTGAGCGGGGTATATAACACGAAGCTCGATCTGCGGGCCGGCATAAAACACCACAAACCCACAACAGCAGCAGCAATGTCAGGACGCGGCAAGGGAGGCAAAGTGAAGGGCAAGTCAAAGTCTCGCTCCAGCAGGGCCGGACTTCAGTTCCCCGTGGGCAGAATTCACCGTCTGCTGCGTAAAGGCAACTACGCCGAACGCGTCGGTGCTGGCGCTCCTGTCTACCTGGCAGCCGTCATGGAATACCTCGCTGCCGAAGTTCTGGAGCTCGCCGGTAACGCCGCACGTGACAACAAGAAGACCCGTATCATCCCACGTCACTTGCAGTTGGCCATCCGCAACGACGAAGAACTCAACAAACTTCTGTCTGGCGTAACCATTGCACAGGGAGGTGTTCTTCCAAACATTCAGGCAGTTCTTTTGCCAAAGAAGACAGAGAAGAAGTAAGCACTTCTGCCACCCACCACGACAAATACCATAACCAGGCTCCATCCGGAGCCACACACACTTTAATAGAGAGATTCAAGTAGACAATCAACTTTCAAACATTAATAATAACATTTATATTGATTTCATTTGGAATGTGTACATAACAAACAAACAAAACAAAATTATAGGGGATATTCAGCATCACTTGGAATATTAACCAATCATATAAATCCAATATATATTTTATATTTTACTTTAAGCGAGGAATTCATATTCTATCAATTTTTAATCATACAAATGAACAAAAGCAATTCTTCACTAGACGTAATGAATGAATAAATGATCAAGGTTTTAATGTGTTTCATGAATAAATATATATATATATATATATATATATATATATATATATATATATATATATATATATATATATATATATATATATATATATATATATATATATATATATATATATATATATATATATAATATAATATAATATAATATATTATAATACTTGTGAACCAGAATATGTTTGAGCAGCAGCGATCGTGCCATTGGCCGAAGTGCAACAATTCAAATAATTTAAAGGGCCTGCTCGGGTATATAAGAGAGGCTGGGAGACTGGGGCCGGTGGTGGGTGATGGGTGATGAGTGATGGTGTGGTGTGGTGTGGTGTTGTTAAGAGTTGATTTACGGCCAGCCAGCCAGCTGCAGCCAAGGCAGGGCAGGGCAAGGCAAGGCAAGGCAAGGCAAGGCAAGGCAAGGCAAGGCAAGGCAAGGCAATAACAGGACAGGACAGGCAAGGCAAGGCAAGCAGGCGGGCGGGCAGGCGGGCGGGCGGGCGGGCAGCCAGCCAGCCAGCCAGCCAGGCAGGCAGGCAGGCAGGCAGGCAGGCAGGCAGGCAGGCAGGCAGGCAGGCTGGCAGGCAGGCAGGCAGGCAGGCAGGCAGGCAGGCAGGCAGGCAGGCAGCCAGCCAGCCAGCCAGCCAGCCAGCCAGCCAGCCAGCCAGGCAGGCAGGCAGGCAGCCAGCCAGCCAGCCAGCCAGCCAGCCAGCCAGCCAGCCAGCCAGCCAGCCAGCCAGCCAGCCAGCCAGCCACTCCCACTTTGTATTTATATGCATTCAATTTATATTCAAACATTATATATGTTAAGGGCCTAGTTTTAGTGTTTATTTTAAAAATGACAAACATCGAGTCGTTTTACCAGTCCTTTAGCGTTAACGGTGATGCATTTTAAAACTGAACAGAAATCACCTTTTCTGGATATATCAAATATCGAATCCGCTTAATGTGCCTACAATTCAATCATTCAAAAAATACATAATTTACATCATGCCTTTTCATAGAACAGACAATAAGATTTGAGACAATAAGAACTTTAGTTTTATAACTAAAGTTGCACAATTATACCAACTCTATGGTGGCTGGGTGGTAAGGTGTGTGGCTGGTGTTTTGGAAGTCGCGAGTTCAAACGACCCAATGGGAGTACTTTTTTTTTTTTTATGCCATACAATCTTCCTAGTACTATTATGTAGGTTTGTGTGTGTGTGTTTTTATTCATTCTTTGGTTTTATAGATGACATACATATTGACTCCTTTTACCGGTCCTTAATTAGGCTCTGGGGAAGCAATGGTGGTGGTGGTGGTGCATTTAAAACTAAACCAAAAATCACCAGTTCTGGACGCGTCAAATATCATATCCGCTTAATGTGTCTACAACCTAATTACTTAAAACTACACTATTTAATTCATTCATATCATGTGCATATTGGTCATTATGCTCATACAACCGACATAACAATTTATTTTCATTATTAGAATCATACATTTCATCAAGTAATACAGATACAAAGAGATTTTCTTTCTGAGAAGACCGTTAGTATTGGCTGGCTGGCAGGCAGGCAGGCAGGCAGGCAGGCATTTGAGGGTTATTATTTCGCCTGTTGATTGGGGGGAGGGTTGATGTGTTAGGGGGTTTTCGGTTAGGTGTGGTGGTGGTGATTGGTGGTGGTGGTGATTGGTGGTGATTGGTGGTGAGTAGTGGTGAGTAGTGGTGGTGGTGGTGGTGGTGGTGGTGGTGGTGGTAGTAGTAGGTGGGAGGGGGGGGGGGGGGGGGAAGGGGAATGATGGTCTGTGGATTCCTTCTCCGTACCCCTTACATATAAGCAAAAACATGCCTTCCTGTGGGTATAGAAACATTAACACAAATTATATCAGTAACTGATATTGTAGCCTTTTAAACAGAAAAGATTTGTACATACAAATACTTTTAAATTATCATTTATTTGTGGAAATGGCATTTACGTCATTAAATTGATACCTCAGCATCAAGTGTCCTGCAGTGGTCCAGTGGTAAAGTGTATATAAGTGATGCGTATTCTTGGAGTTGCGAGTTCAAACCCGGATTAAGCTATATATATATATATATATATATATATATATATATATATATATATATATATATATATATATATATATATATATATATATATATATATATATATATATATATATATATATATATACAACATGTTTTGTTTTGGTTGTTTGTTTTTGTATAAAGCCTCACACACTATATTAAGCGAGTTTGTTTTAAACATGACATACATATTAATTCATTTTACCAGGCCTTATTCCACACAACTCCGTGAATTTCCCGTGGAGCCAGCCAGCCAGCCAGCCAGCCAGCCAGTCCAGCCAGCCAGCCAGCCATTCAAACAAAAACAAACGAAACAAAACAAAACAAAACAAAAAACATTATTGCCAACAGCATTTGGTGTTCCCAGGCGGTCACCCATCCAAGTACTAACCAAACCCAACGTTGCTTAACTTCGCTGATCGGACGAGAAGCGGTGTTCTCAACGTGGTATGGCCGTTGGCATGAGACTGCCTACACATTGTGGCTAATAACCAACTCTTTTTAGTCATCACGGCAGGATACGGACCTTCTTGTGGTGTCTTAATGGTAATTGTATCCTAACATATTTTTGTCTCCTTGGCATGGATATTTAACATCGTTTATTCAGTCTTGGGTTTATGTTCTTTCGCCATTTACAGACATTTTACATCTACCTACTTCCTCAGCCTACCCTGCCAATTTCTAATGAATTTGTGGATTTTCTTTTGTAATACATACATGTGTGTGCTCATCTGCTCTTCAGTTTTTATGATATTTGTCTCATCTGTCCTGCTTTATGATACTTTTACAAAGAACATGAACAAATGCTTCTATTTTAGAGAAGATATGGGATCCAGGTTTCGGAGCCGTAAAACCAACCGTCGTGATTGGTGGACGAGTTGCCAGGTTGCAGCTTCTGTACCGTGCCGGCACATAAATAGGTTCGGCTCAAGCGGCGGCAGCATCATTCCCCCGTGACTGTCTGAGCGTCTCTCATCACCTTGGTTATCTCATCATCATCATGGTAGAAGCAAAGCCTACCAAGAAGGCTGCGGCTGCTGCTGCTGTGGTGGCCACCACCAGGAAACCTCGCGTCCAGGTTGCTCACCCGAAAACTAGTCAAATGGTTCTAGCCGCGGTCGCAGCACTCAAAGACCGTAAGGGCTCGTCTCTACAAGCAATCAAGAAGTACGTTGTTGCCAACAACAAAGTCGAGGCTGCCAAGATCGCCATTTACATCCGAAGATTTCTCAAGAAAGCAGTGGCTGACGGCATTCTTGTTCAGACCAAGGGAAGTGGAGCTAGTGGATCATTCAAGCTGGCCGTAGCAGAGAAGAGGGCCGTTCTAACTCCCAAGAAAGCCACCACAACCAAGAAACCATCTACAGCAGCAAAGAAGGCCGTGGTAACTCCCAAGAAAGCCGCCACAAGCAACAAACCACCTACAGCCTTGAAAAAGAAGCAGCAGCAGCAGCTTGTTGTTGGGAACAAAAAGCCCAAAATAAAGAGAGCTTCAAAATCTCCCAAACCACCCAAGGCAAAGAAAGCTGTCAAGAAAACAACAAAGGCAAAATAAACGACGACATGCAAGCAGCATGAATACACATGACAATAAACATCCAGGCCTCCCCCCTCAGTGGAGGGGCCTCATATGATTCCAAAAAGAGTTTAGTTTTGTAGACAAATAAATCATTACTTTTGGGGTAGATTTACTCTGTATATTATATATATATATATATATATATATATATATATATATATATATATATATATATATATATATACACATACATGGGTGAGGTGATATGGTACCAAAGTTTTGGGTGAGGTGATTGACATTTACACAAGATAAAACACGAACCAATGGGAATAAAAACATAAGAATGGAAGTAACTGCAGAAGGCCTATTGGCCCATAACACAAGCACTTCCTCTTGATGCTTCTATATTGGTTCGGAGTCTTGAAGCTATAATATATATATATATATATATATATATATATATATATATATATATATATATATATATATATATATATATATATATATATATATATATATATATATATATGCACACAAAACTAAATAGTCTTGTTAGACAAATTGCCCCTATTAGAGGCAAGTTGACTAACAAGCCGAATGACTGCAATTGTTTTGAATTTGAGTTAAATCTAACATAGAAATGTAATCAAACCTAACCTAACCTATGCTAACCCAAGCTAAGCTAACCTAACCTAACCTAAGCTAACCCAAGCTAAGCTAAGCTAACCTAACCTAACCTAAGCTAAGCTAACCTAACCTAACCTAACCCAGCAATTCATGATCTTAATATAATACTGTTAATTGGATAAACCAATTTGGAAAGAAATGTTCGAAAATAACAAAATTAACTGTGCTTGTTAGGAAAATTGGGCCTTGCATACTTGTCCCAATAGTGTGGTTCTCGCTTTTAGGTACGACATAAACGTATACCTAAGTTGAGAGAGAAAAAGATTCGCACTCAAACATGCATATCGATTGCCAGTCCTGAATTCTGGGTAGATATTCGTGTCCTCCCTTTTCATTTACCATCATTTGGATACTATCAAAACAGCTCTGAGAAGGATAAAATGAATAAAACGGGTAGCTCACTCATGTAAAAAGGAAGAGTTGGGAAAGATCTCTCTCTCTCTCTCTCTCTCCCTCACCCCCCCCCCCCACCACCACCAATGATCCTGCTCTGCTAGTATATAACGGAACAAACCTTCCCCCCCCCCCCCCACCCCTCCCTCCCCAATCAGAGTCCCTTTAAGCATGCGAGGATAAAAAATAGATTTCATAAGACCCAATGTGCTAGCTGATATCAAAACAATTTATGTTATCGTCTATTAAGCCCTTCAGTAAAAAAGTATAGGGACCTAATTAGGTCCCGTTTTGAGGTGGTGGTGGGTGGAATCGATGGATTAGCCAAGCTCTTATCCGCCGAATCCGTAGAGGGTACGACCCTGGCGCTTCAGAGCGTACACCACGTCCATGGCAGTGACGGTCTTCCTCTTGGCGTGTTCCGTGTAGGTTACAGCATCACGGATGACGTTCTCGAGGAACACCTTCAGGACGCCACGGGTCTCTTCGTAGATGAGACCCGAAATACGCTTCACGCCGCCACGACGAGCTAAGCGACGAATAGCGGGCTTGGTGATGCCCTGGATGTTGTCACGTAGCACCTTACGATGACGCTTGGCGCCACCCTTTCCGAGTCCCTTGCCTCCCTTGCCGCGTCCAGTCATGGTGTTGAAGTTGTGTGAATAATAAAATTTCGGCACGATTTCCCCAGACTATATCCCGTCAAGCGGACGTACTTGTAGCATGGCAACTCCTAACTCCTGCCTGTCCTTACTTTATGCTTGTACTCGAGCAGAAACACGGCTTTCTCACAACGCTTTCAAAACTGCAGTTGCCTACTCGTCTGTTTCACGTCTCTGTGAAATGACTTTTGCACAAATCCAAAAAATAGAGCAAAATCAGCGATAATAGTGTTTGAGGTGAGCTGCCTGTTGGCTGCAGCCAGAGGAAGGAGGGGAGGGGCAACGGGGTGACGTAGGCGAGTCGAGCAGCCAATGGCGCTCGAGCAAGCGCCTCGAGACGGCGTATATAAGCAAAAATTTTTCGGCGCCGGCCATCACAAACCACAGTTGTTCACCATGGCTCGCACCAAGCAGACTGCTCGCAAGTCCACGGGAGGCAAGGCTCCTCGTAAGCAGCTGGCCACCAAGGCAGCACGCAAATCTGCTCCTGCCACAGGGGGCGTGAAGAAGCCTCACCGTTACAGGCCCGGAACGGTCGCCCTGCGTGAGATCCGTCGTTACCAGAAGAGCACAGAGTTGCTCATCAGGAAACTTCCCTTCCAGCGTCTGGTGCGCGAGATTGCCCAGGACTTCAAGACCGATCTTCGCTTCCAGTCGTCTGCCGTCATGGCTTTACAGGAGGCATCCGAGGCTTACCTGGTCGGTCTCTTCGAGGACACTAACCTCTGTGCCATCCACGCCAAGCGTGTCACCATCATGCCAAAGGACATTCAGCTTGCTCGCCGTATCCGTGGAGAGCGTGCATAAGCTAAAACGACCACCCTAGTATACACCAAACTCGGCCCTTCTCAGGGCCAAAATATCCTTCTAAGGAGATTTCAGACATTCCTAGCATCAGTCATATGAATTAACCTT
>NW_027189951.1:25000-66981 GCF_040958095.1 Procambarus clarkii
GGCACATAAATAGGTTCGGCTCAAGCGGCGGCAGCATCATTCCCCCGTGACTGTCTGAGCGTCTCTCATCACCTTGGTTATCTCATCATCATCATGGTAGAAGCAAAGCCTACCAAGAAGGCTGCGGCTGCTGCTGCTGTGGTGGCCACCACCAGGAAACCTCGCGTCCAGGTTGCTCACCCGAAAACTAGTCAAATGGTTCTAGCCGCGGTCGCAGCACTCAAAGACCGTAAGGGCTCGTCTCTACAAGCAATCAAGAAGTACGTTGTTGCCAACAACAAAGTCGAGGCTGCCAAGATCGCCATTTACATCCGAAGATTTCTCAAGAAAGCAGTGGCTGACGGCATTCTTGTTCAGACCAAGGGAAGTGGAGCTAGTGGATCATTCAAGCTGGCCGTAGCAGAGAAGAGGGCCGTTCTAACTCCCAAGAAAGCCACCACAACCAAGAAACCATCTACAGCAGCAAAGAAGGCCGTGGTAACTCCCAAGAAAGCCGCCACAAGCAACAAACCACCTACAGCCTTGAAAAAGAAGCAGCAGCAGCAGCTTGTTGTTGGGAACAAAAAGCCCAAAATAAAGAGAGCTTCAAAATCTCCCAAACCACCCAAGGCAAAGAAAGCTGTCAAGAAAACAACAAAGGCAAAATAAACGACGACATGCAAGCAGCATGAATACACATGACAATAAACATCCAGGCCTCCCCCCTCAGTGGAGGGGCCTCATATGATTCCAAAAAGAGTTTAGTTTTGTAGACAAATAAATCATTACTTTTGGGGTAGATTTACTCTGTATATTATATATATATATATATATATATATATATATATATATATATATATATATATATATATATATATATATATATATATATATATATATATATACACATACATGGGTGAGGTGATATGGTACCAAAGTTTTGGGTGAGGTGATTGACATTTACACAAGATAAAACACGAACCAATGGGAATAAAAACATAAGAATGGAAGTAACTGCAGAAGGCCTATTGGCCCATAACACAAGCACTTCCTCTTGATGCTTCTATATTGGTTCGGAGTCTTGAAGCTATAATATATATATATATATATATATATATATATATATATATATATATATATATATATATATATATATATATATATATATATATATATATATATATATATGCACACAAAACTAAATAGTCTTGTTAGACAAATTGCCCCTATTAGAGGCAAGTTGACTAACAAGCCGAATGACTGCAATTGTTTTGAATTTGAGTTAAATCTAACATAGAAATGTAATCAAACCTAACCTAACCTATGCTAACCCAAGCTAAGCTAACCTAACCTAACCTAAGCTAACCCAAGCTAAGCTAAGCTAACCTAACCTAACCTAAGCTAAGCTAACCTAACCTAACCTAACCCAGCAATTCATGATCTTAATATAATACTGTTAATTGGATAAACCAATTTGGAAAGAAATGTTCGAAAATAACAAAATTAACTGTGCTTGTTAGGAAAATTGGGCCTTGCATACTTGTCCCAATAGTGTGGTTCTCGCTTTTAGGTACGACATAAACGTATACCTAAGTTGAGAGAGAAAAAGATTCGCACTCAAACATGCATATCGATTGCCAGTCCCGAATTCTGGGTAGATATTCGTGTCCTCCCTTTTCATTTACCATCATTTGGATACTATCAAAACAGCTCTGAGAAGGATAAAATGAATAAAACGGGTAGCTCACTCATGTAAAAAGGAAGAGTTGGGAAAGATCTCTCTCTCTCTCTCTCTCTCCCTCACCCCCCCCCCCCACCACCACCAATGATCCTGCTCTGCTAGTATATAACGGAACAAACCTTCCCCCCCCCCCCCACCCCTCCCTCCCCAATCAGAGTCCCTTTAAGCATGCGAGGATAAAAAATAGATTTCATAAGACCCAATGTGCTAGCTGATATCAAAACAATTTATGTTATCGTCTATTAAGCCCTTCAGTAAAAAAGTATAGGGACCTAATTAGGTCCCGTTTTGAGGTGGTGGTGGGTGGAATCGATGGATTAGCCAAGCTCTTATCCGCCGAATCCGTAGAGGGTACGACCCTGGCGCTTCAGAGCGTACACCACGTCCATGGCAGTGACGGTCTTCCTCTTGGCGTGTTCCGTGTAGGTTACAGCATCACGGATGACGTTCTCGAGGAACACCTTCAGGACGCCACGGGTCTCTTCGTAGATGAGACCCGAAATACGCTTCACGCCGCCACGACGAGCTAAGCGACGAATAGCGGGCTTGGTGATGCCCTGGATGTTGTCACGTAGCACCTTACGATGACGCTTGGCGCCACCCTTTCCGAGTCCCTTGCCTCCCTTGCCGCGTCCAGTCATGGTGTTGAAGTTGTGTGAATAATAAAATTTCGGAATGAATGAATGAATTAAATATAGGTCAAGATACCCTAATGGGTGAGCGTGGAAGTGGGGATAGGGGAAGAATTAGTGGGGGTGAGAGGAAGGGTTTTTAGTATGAGGTAAAGTGCCAGGGCTAGACCCAGCTGCATGGCATTGAAATCGTTATGACCAGACTAGGCAGTGAAGGCAAGGAATCGGATCTGTGACAACAATTCGTCTTTTCTGAGCACCCACGGAGACAGCAGCCCTCAGCTGGGTGTGCCCTGGAGGCTCACACCAGATGTGGTCTCCGATCTGATAATCAGCATCGTGGCCCACCCAAGGCACCAGAAAACGGGAGCTAGTTGGTCCCCCCCTAAAGAGGGAGGAGAAGAGTTAGGAGGTTATAGTTGGAAGTTTGGTGATTTGAGTAGTGATATTATAGGAGAGGGGTTATGTAAAGGACGGAGCAGGAGGTGGATCGTCGATCAGGTTAAAGAGGTTGTGCGTATGTCTGGGTCTGCTTAGGACGTTTCTGAGGAACGTGTCGTAGTTGTCATGATAGGTGAGAATTCTGTCAATCTGTTTCTTCCCCATAGTATCCCAGGTTATGTTCAGAGGTGGGATGTTCGCCCTCTCATGCAGGGCCTCACTGGTGGTGAAGTCCTGCCAATGGGTATCGAACACCCATCTCAGAGCCCTGTTCTGGGTACGCTGGAGTTTCTTCCTATTTGTTGGTGCTGCAAGTGTGAGTGGGATCGGTGCATATGTTAGGAGTGGGAGAATAAGTGTTTTGTATAAGTAGAGCTTGGTGGCTTGGGAGGCATGTTTGAGTGGGTAGAGTTTTGATAGGGCGTTTGAGGCTATAGCTTTCTTGGGTGTTATGTGTGTGTGAAAGCGAAGGTTAAAGTCTAGTGTGAGTCCAAGTACTGTGGTTTTGTTGACTCTTGGGATCTGGGTTGCATCTGGTGATTGAGAGTAGAGTTTTACTGGGTCAGGGTTACGTCGTTTGTTGTAGAAAAAGTAAGTTATTTTTGACTTGTTGGGGTTTGTTTTTATTCGCCAGTCGTGTTCCCAAAGGGTGACTTTGTCTATTTCTTGTTGTGCTTTCCGTGTGAGGGCGTTAATCGTATAGTCTGTGATCAGTTGGGTTACGTCGTCAGCGTAGCAAAGGGTCATTGATGTCCAGTATACTGGGTCAGGGATGTCGTTTATATAGAGTATGTATAAGGTTGGTGAAAGAACTGAGCCCTGAGGGACACCTGCATTTAGGTTGAAATAACCTGACAGCTTGCTGAGGAACTTGATCTGCATCTTTCTATTTGTTAGAAAGCTGCAAAGTAGCCTCTGCATGCTATCAGATAGTTGAAACATAGTGCAGAGTTTGTAACGTAGGCCGTCGTGCCATACAGTGTCAAAAGCTTTTTCGACGTCCTTTGCAATGAGGGCCGTCTTGGCCCTTTGGTGTTTATTTATGGAGAGGTAGTTTGTTATTATGTTCAGTGCGTCTTGTGTTGAGCGGTGTTGTCTGAAGCCAAATTGTTTGTCTGTCAATATGTTTTTGTGTTCTAGGTGATTCCTGAGTTTATGATTAATGAGTTTTTCGTATACTTTTCCTAATGTCTCTAGTAAGCTGATCGGTCTGTAGTTCTTAGGGTCTGTCGGGGATTTTTGGGGTTTTGGAATGAGGATTGCTGTGGCTTCTTTGAATGGGCTTGGGAAATATCCTGATGCTAGTGAGGCGTTGTAGACGTCTGTGAGTGCAAAGATTAGGGGGTCTGGAAGTTGCTTGAGGAGAGCTTGGCCAATGCCAGAGGCTCCTGGGGCTTTACGTCTGGTGTTCTTGAGCATGAGTTTAACTTCTTCAGGTAGTATTGATTCTGTGAGGTCACTTTCTAAGTCGTCTAGTGTCGTGAGGTCAATGGTAGGGTAGTGTGTGATGGCATGAGGGTTGTGTCGTATCCATGTTTCTACTCTGTTTATGTTTTGTATTGCTGTTGGCTGTGGGGGGTGGGGATTGAAGATGTCCTGCCAGTGTTGTTTGAATATGCCTACTACTTCTGAGGGATCGGTGTAGTTTTGATTGTTGTGAGTGATGTATGTAAAGGCAGAAGAGGAGGAGTTTCCTCTGATCCTCTTTATGAAGTTCCAAAATTGTTGTGGAGTTGTTTTCCTTTGTATTTCAGCTTTATGTATGAGTTTCTCCCAGTGGTTAGCATGGTCTTGGTCAAGGCTGTTGAGTATGTGGTTTTTGAGTATAGTCAGGTCTGTGTTTACTTGATTGTATCTGTGAAGGTTGTGGGTGAATCTGTTGTGATAGCAGGAGAGTAGTCTTTTTGTTCTGATCGAAGGAAAAAAGGAGTATCTGGTTTTGTGGGTAGTTTTTGGAATGGTAGCATCAGCTGCTTGTATGATGTTATTCTGGATGGTGAGGATTTGGGAATCTATGTCTGTGTGTGGTTTGTCTTGGAAGTTGTAGGGCTGTGTGCTGGCAGTTAGGTGTTGTTTGAAGGCTTCCCAGTCTGCATTTTGATAGTCATATTGTGGGGTGGCTGGGATGAGTATGGGGTTGCTGGAGAGTATGAGTGATATGGGTATGTGATCTGAGCCAGTGAGGGGTCCGGGTGTGATGTAGTGTTGTAGGTGGGTGCCTGCTCTGTTGGTGAGGATTAGATCTGGTCTCCCAGTTCCATTGTGTGCGTAGGTTGTTTGGAAGTCAGGGCCAAGGAAGGTGAGGTGTTTGTTTTGGTGGAGTTGGTGTAGTTGTTGACCGTGCATGTTGTGTTGGCGATGGTTGAATGTTTGGTGTTTTGCATTTAGGTCTGCTAGGAGGAAGACTGGTGTGTGTGTGTGGTTGAAGAGAGTGTTTAGGTCCTGGAGAGGGAGACCTAAGTTTGGACGAATGTATGTGGTACCAATGATCATCTGCCCGTGTTGAGTGTGAATGCTGACTGCTAGGAAGTGTTTGTGCTGCCAGTTGGTAGTGAGGAGGTCATGTTTATAGGTGTTCTTTATTAGAATAGCAACCCCTTCGTAAGCTTCATCAGGAGATTGGTATGTTGTGAAGCCAAAATGTCTAATTTTGTGAGAGTTCGTCACGCATGTGCTGTTTAGTAGCAGCACATCCGGTCTTTCATTCTCCACAAAGTTAGCAATTAGGTGTCTGATGTTGTAATATGCTCTAACGTTAAATTGTGTGATTTTCATATTTACTGACTTGATGGGGGAGTGTTTGTGGCGTTTGAACCGGAGGGGTTCTCCTTTGTGGATTGATTCGTTGTGTAGATAGATTTGGTAATTATAGATTTGGGTAGGAGATATGTATGACGTCCGTTTTGCATGGTTTCTGGTATGAATTTAGGAAGTTTTGGTGTAGGGGTGAGGGAGTGGTCTGGGGAGGTGTTAGTCCTCTTGGCTGAGAAAGACACGTTTTGGGGCTGATTTTGTGGGATTTTGGGCTTTGTACCTGTGTGGTATTGGGTTAGGGGCGTGAGGTTGGCTAGCGTGTTGGGCGTGAGGTGAGTTGACGTGTTGGGCGTGTGGGCTAAGGTGAGGGAGGTTACATGTTTCTTGGTATCTGATGTCCTTTTTATTGATGGGTTGGTTTTCTTGTGTATTGGGGTTGTTCGTCTTGCATGCAGAAATTTCTTGTTTTGTTTTGGTGAGTTTGTTCTTTTCACTTGAAGAGTTGTTTTGTGTTTTGGTGAGCTTGATCTTTTTGACTGAAGAGGGGTAGCTGTCATGGGGAGCATGGTCTGTGAGAAGCAGTTAGAGGCCTGGGAGTCAGGGGAGGGTGTAGATGGTTCTGGGTTTGGTGTTTGGGGGGTGATGGGGGGAGGGGGTGGTGTTGGGTTTGTTGTCTGGGAGGTGGTGAGGAGTGGGGGCGAGTGTAGGGGTGGTACTGGGTTTGATGCCTGGGGGGTGGTGAGGGGTGGGGAAGAGAGTGGGGGTGGTGCTGGGTTTTTTGTCTGGGAGGTGATGAGAGGTGGGGGTTGTACTGGGTTTGTTGTCTGGGTTGTGATAGGGGGTGGGGGTGGTGCTGGGTTTTTTGTCTGGGGGGTGATGAGGGGTGGGGGTGGCACTGGGTTTGATGCCTGGAGTGTGATAGGGGGTGGGGGTGATACTGGGTTTTGTGTCTGGGGAGTAATAAGGGGTGGTGGTGGTGGTGGTGTAAGTGCTTGTAGGGTGATGGGGGGAGGTGTTAGGGGTTGTACTGGTTGTGACGCCAAGCTGGGAGGGATGACTATTGGAGGGAGGTTGTTTGCTAGTAGGATTTGTTGGATGTTGGAAATTGCCTTCCTCGTGTCTCCTTGTGCTGATATCTGTGCTATTATGATAGCTGCCACTATTCTCGGGGTGTCGTCTGTTGGTGGGTGAGGGGGGGGAGGGGGGGCCTGAGTATGGTGGTTTGCGAGATGGTGTCCGCTGGTGGTGTGGGTTTGGAGAGGTGGGAAACCTGGGGGGGTGGGGAGCAGGGCACCTCTACCTTGAGGGTTGATGGGTATTGTTTGAGCATTTTGGGGAAGTGTGTTGGGGCGGTGAAGCTGGTTAGTGAGGTTTTGGGGATAAAGCTGGCGTGCTGTCTGGGCATGATATTGGGGTAGTGTGTTTTGGGTCTTATTCCTCATTGCCTTGATGAGTTGCACCCTGATTTTGCAATTGTGGTGGGTGGCAGGATGGTTTTCACCACAGTTTATACAGCATCGTGTTCCTTCTGTGCAATCTTTCCAGAAATGTCCTTTGTTGGCGCATAAGGAGCAGGCTTGTTCTTTTTCCTTGCATTGCCTGGTGGTATGGTTGAATCCATAGCACCTGAAGCATTGTGTAATGGACTGGTATGTGCTCATCTTGAAGTTATAATGTGGGATGGAAATGTGGTCTGCTTTAAAGCCATGTGTGAGGAGGGATTCAGCTTCAGTGGGGGAGGAGCAACGGATTCTGAGGATCTTTGTGTTTGGTGGGTGGAAGAGATCTTCTATGATGATGTTGTTGGCTTTTCCGATGTCGGCAGTACGTTGTTTGTCTAAAGTTGTAATCGTGGAGAGGAGGGTGGTGTCTACGTTGAAGGCAACAGCAGTGCAATTATGTTTCTGTTCCAGTGTCAGTGCAGGGGTGAGTCCAAGTGTCTGTAGTCCTGTAAATTTCGGCACGATTTCCCCAGACTATATCCCGTCAAGCGGACGTACTTGTAGCATGGCAACTCCTAACTCCTGCCTGTCCTTACTTTATGCTTGTACTCGAGCAGAAACACGGCTTTCTCACAACGCTTTCAAAACTGCAGTTGCCTACTCGTCTGTTTCACGTCTCTGTGAAATGACTTTTGCACAAATCCAAAAAATAGAGCAAAATCAGCGATAATAGTGTTTGAGGTGAGCTGCCTGTTGGCTGCAGCCAGAGGAAGGAGGGGAGGGGCAACGGGGTGACGTAGGCGAGTCGAGCAGCCAATGGCGCTCGAGCAAGCGCCTCGAGACGGCGTATATAAGCAAAAATTTTTCGGCGCCGGCCATCACAAACCACAGTTGTTCACCATGGCTCGCACCAAGCAGACTGCTCGCAAGTCCACGGGAGGCAAGGCTCCTCGTAAGCAGCTGGATACCAAGGCAGCACGCAAATCTGCTCCTGCCACAGGGGGCGTGAAGAAGCCTCACCGTTACAGGCCCGGAACGGTCGCCCTGCGTGAGATCCGTCGTTACCAGAAGAGCACAGAGTTGCTCATCAGGAAACTTCCCTTCCAGCGTCTGGTGCGCGAGATTGCCCAGGACTTCAAGACCGATCTTCGCTTCCAGTCGTCTGCCGTCATGGCTTTACAGGAGGCATCCGAGGCTTACCTGGTCGGTCTCTTCGAGGACACTAACCTCTGTGCCATCCACGCCAAGCGTGTCACCATCATGCCAAAGGACATTCAGCTTGCTCGCCGTATCCGTGGAGAGCGTGCATAAGCTAAAACGACCACCCTAGTATACACCAAACTCGGCCCTTCTCAGGGCCAAAATATCCTTCTAAGGAGATTTCAGACATTCCTAGCATCAGTCATATGAATTAACCTTCATCTATACATATAATAAATAAATAAATACAATAATTTAGGTGGCATACATACACTGTACACGTGATATCAATAAATCAAGTCATTTGTAGTACAACCTGTCCTCTTACAAACAAAACGCCGTCGCTTTTCATTCTTATGCACTGCCAAGGATCCTCCCCCCCCCCTCCAAAAAAAAAAAAAAAAAAATTGTCATACTGTACTAGAAATAAAAGCAGCTTGTATAAGTGACATACTGTCCTGTCCTGTTTTATTCTGTTTTTGGTCCTCTGGCTTAATCTGTTAAGTTAGGAGATGACATTTTAAATTAACCGTTTTCTTGACATTTTCAAACCTTAAGAGGGTGGCCTGCATAGTAATCCTAATGTGGAACATAACAATGAATCTCTAATCTCTAGAAAAAAGATACCGAGTGTTTATATGTGTGTTGAGAGAGAGAGAGAGAGAGAGAGAGAGAGAGAGAGAGAGAGAGAGAGAGAGAGAGAGAGAGAGAGAGAGAGAGAGAGAGAGAGAGAGAGAGAGAGAGAGAGAGAGAGAGAGAGAGACATGCAGAGACAGAGACAGAGACAGACAGACAGACAGACAGAGACTGAGAGAGAGAAACACACACAGACAGTTTCATAAATATTCTCATTTTATAGCTATTTGCTTTCAGTGACAGAGGTTTTTGTTATAATAGTATTGGTGTCTAACACTCACAATCTCTTTAGAAATTAAAGTGTGGCTCCAATGGAG
Source organism: Procambarus clarkii (assembly GCF_040958095.1). Classification (NCBI taxonomy): domain Eukaryota; kingdom Metazoa; phylum Arthropoda; class Malacostraca; order Decapoda; family Cambaridae; genus Procambarus; species Procambarus clarkii. Next base: position 34,143 of record NW_027189951.1, read on the forward strand.
CCGAGTTTGTTGGTTTGAGGCCAAGCCACCACCACAGGGCAGTAAGTAAGCCGTTTACTTGGAGGAGGTGTACTTGGTGACGGCCTTAGTGCCCTCAGAGACGGCGTGCTTGGCCAGTTCTCCGGGCAACAGGAGCCTTACAGCCGTCTGGATCTCCCGACTGGTAATGGTGGAACGCTTGTTGTAGTGGGCCAGGCGAGAAGCCTCGGCGGCGATGCGCTCGAAGATGTCGTTCACGAACGAGTTCATGATCGACATGGCTTTGGAAGAGATACCAGTGTCGGGGTGGACCTGCTTCAGCACTTTGTAGATGTAGATGCTGTAGCTCTCCTTCCTCCTGCGCTTCTTTTTCTTATCGCCCTTGGCAATGGCCTTCTGGGCCTTTCCGGCCTTCTTGGCAGCCTTTCCAGATGCCTTGGGTGGCATGATGATGCTCGTGCTGGCTGGCGTTGCGATACAATAATGAACTTTTGCGCGAGTCGAGCTTTCCTTTTATATCCCGCTCGCGACTCAGCTCAGAGCGGGTCGCGTGGCGGAGCGCGCTGATTGGTCAGTGGCGGACTCCCTTGATCCTGAGCGGGGTATATAACACGAAGCTCGATCTGCGGGCCGGCATAAAACACCACAAACCCACAACAGCAGCAGCAATGTCAGGACGCGGCAAGGGAGGCAAAGTGAAGGGCAAGTCAAAGTCTCGCTCCAGCAGGGCCGGACTTCAGTTCCCCGTGGGCAGAATTCACCGTCTGCTGCGTAAAGGCAACTACGCCGAACGCGTCGGTGCTGGCGCTCCTGTCTACCTGGCAGCCGTCATGGAATACCTCGCTGCCGAAGTTCTGGAGCTCGCCGGTAACGCCGCACGTGACAACAAGAAGACCCGTATCATCCCACGTCACTTGCAGTTGGCCATCCGCAACGACGAAGAACTCAACAAACTTCTGTCTGGCGTAACCATTGCACAGGGAGGTGTTCTTCCAAACATTCAGGCAGTTCTTTTGCCAAAGAAGACAGAGAAGAAGTAAGCACTTCTGCCACCCACCACGACAAATACCATAACCAGGCTCCATCCGGAGCCACACACACTTTAATAGAGAGATTCAAGTAGACAATCAACTTTCAAACATTAATAATAACATTTATATTGATTTCATTTGGAATGTGTACATAACAAACAAACAAAACAAAATTATAGGGGATATTCAGCATCACTTGGAATATTAACCAATCATATAAATCCAATATATATTTTATATTTTACTTTAAGCGAGGAATTCATATTCTATCAATTTTTAATCATACAAATGAACAAAAGCAATTCTTCACTAGACGTAATGAATGAATAAATGATCAAGGTTTTAATGTGTTTCATGAATAAATATATATATATATATATATATATATATATATATATATATATATATATATATATATATATATATATATATAATATAATATAATATAATATATTATAATACTTGTGAACCAGAATATGTTTGAGCAGCAGCGATCGTGCCATTGGCCGAAGTGCAACAATTCAAATAATTTAAAGGGCCTGCTCGGGTATATAAGAGAGGCTGGGAGACTGGGGCCGGTGGTGGGTGATGGGTGATGAGTGATGGTGTGGTGTGGTGTGGTGTTGTTAAGAGTTGATTTACGGCCAGCCAGCCAGCTGCAGCCAAGGCAGGGCAGGGCAAGGCAAGGCAAGGCAAGGCAAGGCAAGGCAAGGCAAGGCAAGGCAAGGCAAGGCAAGGCAAGGCAATAACAGGACAGGACAGGCAAGGCAAGGCAAGCAGGCGGGCGGGCAGGCGGGCGGGCGGGCGGGCAGCCAGCCAGCCAGCCAGCCAGCCAGCCAGGCAGGCAGGCAGGCAGGCAGGCAGGCAGGCAGGCAGGCTGGCAGGCAGGCAGGCAGGCAGGCAGGCAGGCAGGCAGGCAGGCAGGCAGGCAGCCAGCCAGCCAGCCAGCCAGCCAGCCAGCCAGCCAGCCAGCCAGCCAGCCAGCCAGCCAGCCAGCCAGCCAGCCAGCCAGCCAGCCACTCCCACTTTGTATTTATATGCATTCAATTTATATTCAAACATTATATATGTTAAGGGCCTAGTTTTAGTGTTTATTTTAAAAATGACAAACATCGAGTCGTTTTACCAGTCCTTTAGCGTTAACGGTGATGCATTTTAAAACTGAACAGAAATCACCTTTTCTGGATATATCAAATATCGAATCCGCTTAATGTGCCTACAATTCAATCATTCAAAAAATACATAATTTACATCATGCCTTTTCATAGAACAGACAATAAGATTTGAGACAATAAGAACTTTAGTTTTATAACTAAAGTTGCACAATTATACCAACTCTATGGTGGCTGGGTGGTAAGGTGTGTGGCTGGTGTTTTGGAAGTCGCGAGTTCAAACGACCCAATGGGAGTACTTTTTTTTTTTTTATGCCATACAATCTTCCTAGTACTATTATGTAGGTTTGTGTGTGTGTGTTTTTATTCATTCTTTGGTTTTATAGATGACATACATATTGACTCCTTTTACCGGTCCTTAATTAGGCTCTGGGGAAGCAATGGTGGTGGTGGTGGTGCATTTAAAACTAAACCAAAAATCACCAGTTCTGGACGCGTCAAATATCATATCCGCTTAATGTGTCTACAACCTAATTACTTAAAACTACACTATTTAATTCATTCATATCATGTGCATATTGGTCATTATGCTCATACAACCGACATAACAATTTATTTTCATTATTAGAATCATACATTTCATCAAGTAATACAGATACAAAGAGATTTTCTTTCTGAGAAGACCGTTAGTATTGGCTGGCTGGCAGGCAGGCAGGCAGGCATTTGAGGGTTATTATTTCGCCTGTTGATTGGGGGGAGGGTTGATGTGTTAGGGGGTTTTCGGTTAGGTGTGGTGGTGGTGATTGGTGGTGGTGGTGATTGGTGGTGATTGGTGGTGAGTAGTGGTGAGTAGTGGTGGTGGTGGTGGTGGTGGTGGTGGTGGTGGTAGTAGTAGGTGGGAGGGGGGGGGGGGGAAGGGGAATGATGGTCTGTGGATTCCTTCTCCGTACCCCTTACATATAAGCAAAAACATGCCTTCCTGTGGGTATAGAAACATTAACACAAATTATATCAGTAACTGATATTGTAGCCTTTTAAACAGAAAAGATTTGTACATACAAATACTTTTAAATTATCATTTATTTGTGGAAATGGCATTTACGTCATTAAATTGATACCTCAGCATCAAGTGTCCTGCAGTGGTCCAGTGGTAAAGTGTATATAAGTGATGCGTATTCTTGGAGTTGCGAGTTCAAACCCGGATTAAGCTATATATATATATATATATATATATATATATATATATATATATATATATATATATATATATATATATATATATATATATATATATATATATATATACAACATGTTTTGTTTTGGTTGTTTGTTTTTGTATAAAGCCTCACACACTATATTAAGCGAGTTTGTTTTAAACATGACATACATATTAATTCATTTTACCAGGCCTTATTCCACACAACTCCGTGAATTTCCCGTGGAGCCAGCCAGCCAGCCAGCCAGCCAGCCAGCCAGCCAGCCAGCCAGCCATTCAAACAAAAACAAACGAAACAAAACAAAACAAAACAAAAAACATTATTGCCAACAGCATTTGGTGTTCCCAGGCGGTCACCCATCCAAGTACTAACCAAACCCAACGTTGCTTAACTTCGCTGATCGGACGAGAAGCGGTGTTCTCAACGTGGTATGGCCGTTGGCATGAGACTGCCTACACATTGTGGCTAATAACCAACTCTTTTTAGTCATCACGGCAGGATACGGACCTTCTTGTGGTGTCTTAATGGTAATTGTATCCTAACATATTTTTGTCTCCTTGGCATGGATATTTAACATCGTTTATTCAGTCTTGGGTTTATGTTCTTTCGCCATTTACAGACATTTTACATCTACCTACTTCCTCAGCCTACCCTGCCAATTTCTAATGAATTTGTGGATTTTCTTTTGTAATACATACATGTGTGTGCTCATCTGCTCTTCAGTTTTTATGATATTTGTCTCATCTGTCCTGCTTTATGATACTTTTACAAAGAACATGAACAAATGCTTCTATTTTAGAGAAGATATGGGATCCAGGTTTCGGAGCCGTAAAACCAACCGTCGTGATTGGTGGACGAGTTGCCAGGTTGCAGCTTCTGTACCGTGCCGGCACATAAATAGGTTCGGCTCAAGCGGCGGCAGCATCATTCCCCCGTGACTGTCTGAGCGTCTCTCATCACCTTGGTTATCTCATCATCATCATGGTAGAAGCAAAGCCTACCAAGAAGGCTGCGGCTGCTGCTGCTGTGGTGGCCACCACCAGGAAACCTCGCGTCCAGGTTGCTCACCCGAAAACTAGTCAAATGGTTCTAGCCGCGGTCGCAGCACTCAAAGACCGTAAGGGCTCGTCTCTACAAGCAATCAAGAAGTACGTTGTTGCCAACAACAAAGTCGAGGCTGCCAAGATCGCCATTTACATCCGAAGATTTCTCAAGAAAGCAGTGGCTGACGGCATTCTTGTTCAGACCAAGGGAAGTGGAGCTAGTGGATCATTCAAGCTGGCCGTAGCAGAGAAGAGGGCCGTTCTAACTCCCAAGAAAGCCACCACAACCAAGAAACCATCTACAGCAGCAAAGAAGGCCGTGGTAACTCCCAAGAAAGCCGCCACAAGCAACAAACCACCTACAGCCTTGAAAAAGAAGCAGCAGCAGCAGCTTGTTGTTGGGAACAAAAAGCCCAAAATAAAGAGAGCTTCAAAATCTCCCAAACCACCCAAGGCAAAGAAAGCTGTCAAGAAAACAACAAAGGCAAAATAAACGACGACATGCAAGCAGCATGAATACACATGACAATAAACATCCAGGCCTCCCCCCTCAGTGGAGGGGCCTCATATGATTCCAAAAAGAGTTTAGTTTTGTAGACAAATAAATCATTACTTTTGGGGTAGATTTACTCTGTATATATATATATATATATATATATATATATATATATATATATATATATATATATATATATATATATATATATATATATATATATACACATACATGGGTGAGGTGATATGGTACCAAAGTTTTGGGTGAGGTGATTGACATTTACACAAGATAAAACACGAACCAATGGGAATAAAAACATAAGAATGGAAGTAACTGCAGAAGGCCTATTGGCCCATAACACAAGCACTTCCTCTTGATGCTTCTATATTGGTTCGGAGTCTTGAAGCTATAATATATATATATATATATATATATATATATATATATATATATATATATATATATATATATATATATATATATATATATATATATATATATATATATATATATATATATATATATATATATATATATATATATGCACACAAAACTAAATAGTCTTGTTAGACAAATTGCCCCTATTAGAGGCAAGTTGACTAACAAGCCGAATGACTGCAATTGTTTTGAATTTGAGTTAAATCTAACATAGAAATGTAATCAAACCTAACCTAACCTATGCTAACCCAAGCTAAGCTAACCTAACCTAACCTAAGCTAACCCAAGCTAAGCTAAGCTAACCTAACCTAACCTAAGCTAAGCTAACCTAACCTAACCTAACCCAGCAATTCATGATCTTAATATAATACTGTTAATTGGATAAACCAATTTGGAAAGAAATGTTCGAAAATAACAAAATTAACTGTGCTTGTTAGGAAAATTGGGCCTTGCATACTTGTCCCAATAGTGTGGTTCTCGCTTTTAGGTACGACATAAACGTATACCTAAGTTGAGAGAGAAAAAGATTCGCACTCAAACATGCATATCGATTGCCAGTCCTGAATTCTGGGTAGATATTCGTGTCCTCCCTTTTCATTTACCATCATTTGGATACTATCAAAACAGCTCTGAGAAGGATAAAATGAATAAAACGGGTAGCTCACTCATGTAAAAAGGAAGAGTTGGGAAAGATCTCTCTCTCTCTCTCTCTCTCCCTCACCCCCCCCCCCCACCACCACCAATGATCCTGCTCTGCTAGTATATAACGGAACAAACCTTCCCCCCCCCCCCCCACCCCTCCCTCCCCAATCAGAGTCCCTTTAAGCATGCGAGGATAAAAAATAGATTTCATAAGACCCAATGTGCTAGCTGATATCAAAACAATTTATGTTATCGTCTATTAAGCCCTTCAGTAAAAAAGTATAGGGACCTAATTAGGTCCCGTTTTGAGGTGGTGGTGGGTGGAATCGATGGATTAGCCAAGCTCTTATCCGCCGAATCCGTAGAGGGTACGACCCTGGCGCTTCAGAGCGTACACCACGTCCATGGCAGTGACGGTCTTCCTCTTGGCGTGTTCCGTGTAGGTTACAGCATCACGGATGACGTTCTCGAGGAACACCTTCAGGACGCCACGGGTCTCTTCGTAGATGAGACCCGAAATACGCTTCACGCCGCCACGACGAGCTAAGCGACGAATAGCGGGCTTGGTGATGCCCTGGATGTTGTCACGTAGCACCTTACGATGACGCTTGGCGCCACCCTTTCCGAGTCCCTTGCCTCCCTTGCCGCGTCCAGTCATGGTGTTGAAGTTGTGTGAATAATAAAATTTCGGCACGATTTCCCCAGACTATATCCCGTCAAGCGGACGTACTTGTAGCATGGCAACTCCTAACTCCTGCCTGTCCTTACTTTATGCTTGTACTCGAGCAGAAACACGGCTTTCTCACAACGCTTTCAAAACTGCAGTTGCCTACTCGTCTGTTTCACGTCTCTGTGAAATGACTTTTGCACAAATCCAAAAAATAGAGCAAAATCAGCGATAATAGTGTTTGAGGTGAGCTGCCTGTTGGCTGCAGCCAGAGGAAGGAGGGGAGGGGCAACGGGGTGACGTAGGCGAGTCGAGCAGCCAATGGCGCTCGAGCAAGCGCCTCGAGACGGCGTATATAAGCAAAAATTTTTCGGCGCCGGCCATCACAAACCACAGTTGTTCACCATGGCTCGCACCAAGCAGACTGCTCGCAAGTCCACGGGAGGCAAGGCTCCTCGTAAGCAGCTGGCCACCAAGGCAGCACGCAAATCTGCTCCTGCCACAGGGGGCGTGAAGAAGCCTCACCGTTACAGGCCCGGAACGGTCGCCCTGCGTGAGATCCGTCGTTACCAGAAGAGCACAGAGTTGCTCATCAGGAAACTTCCCTTCCAGCGTCTGGTGCGCGAGATTGCCCAGGACTTCAAGACCGATCTTCGCTTCCAGTCGTCTGCCGTCATGGCTTTACAGGAGGCATCCGAGGCTTACCTGGTCGGTCTCTTCGAGGACACTAACCTCTGTGCCATCCACGCCAAGCGTGTCACCATCATGCCAAAGGACATTCAGCTTGCTCGCCGTATCCGTGGAGAGCGTGCATAAGCTAAAACGACCACCCTAGTATACACCAAACTCGGCCCTTCTCAGGGCCAAAATATCCTTCTAAGGAGATTTCAGACATTCCTAGCATCAGTCATATGAATTAACCTTCATCTATACATATAATAAATAAATAAATACAATAATTTAGGTGGCATACATACACTGTACACGTGATATCAATAAATCAAGTCATTTGTAGTACAACCTGTCCTCTTACAAACAAAACGCCGTCGCTTTTCATTCTTATGCACTGCCAAGGATCCTCCCCCCCCCCCTCCAAAAAAAAAAAAAAAAAAAAATTGTCATACTGTACTAGAAATAAAAGCAGCTTGTATAAGTGACATACTGTCCTGTCCTGTTTTATTCTGTTTTTGGTCCTCTGGCTTAATCTGTTAAGTTAGGAGATGACATTTTAAATTAACCGTTTTCTTGACATTTTCAAACCTTAAGAGGGTGGCCTGCATAGTAATCCTAATGTGGAACATAACAATGAATCTCTAATCTCTAGAAAAAAGATACCGAGTGTTTATATGTGTGTTGAGAGAGAGAGAGAGAGAGAGAGAGAGAGAGAGAGAGAGAGAGAGAGAGAGAGAGAGAGAGAGAGAGAGAGAGAGACATGCAGAGACAGAGACAGAGACAGACAGACAGACAGACAGAGACTGAGAGAGAGAAACACACACAGACAGTTTCATAAATATTCTCATTTTATAGCTATTTGCTTTCAGTGACAGAGGTTTTTGTTATAATAGTATTGGTGTCTAACACTCACAATCTCTTTAGAAATTAAAGTGTGGCTCCAATGGAGCCGAGTTTGTTGGTTTGAGGCCAAGCCACCACCACAGGGCAGTAAGTAAGCCGTTTACTTGGAGGAGGTGTACTTGGTGACGGCCTTAGTGCCCTCAGAGACGGCGTGCTTGGCCAGTTCTCCGGGCAACAGGAGCCTTACAGCCGTCTGGATCTCCCGACTGGTAATGGTGGAACGCTTGTTGTAGTGGGCCAGGCGAGAAGCCTCGGCGGCGATGCGCTCGAAGATGTCGTTCACGAACGAGTTCATGATCGACATGGCTTTGGAAGAGATACCAGTGTCGGGGTGGACCTGCTTCAGCACTTTGTAGATGTAGATGCTGTAGCTCTCCTTCCTCCTGCGCTTCTTTTTCTTATCGCCCTTGGCAATGGCCTTCTGGGCCTTTCCGGCCTTCTTGGCAGCCTTTCCAGATGCCTTGGGTGGCATGATGATGCTCGTGCTGGCTGGCGTTGCGATACAATAATGAACTTTTGCGCGAGTCGAGCTTTCCTTTTATATCCCGCTCGCGACTCAGCTCAGAGCGGGTCGCGTGGCGGAGCGCGCTGATTGGTCAGTGGCGGACTCCCTTGATCCTGAGCGGGGTATATAACACGAAGCTCGATCTGCGGGCCGGCATAAAACACCACAAACCCACAACAGCAGCAGCAATGTCAGGACGCGGCAAGGGAGGCAAAGTGAAGGGCAAGTCAAAGTCTCGCTCCAGCAGGGCCGGACTTCAGTTCCCCGTGGGCAGAATTCACCGTCTGCTGCGTAAAGGCAACTACGCCGAACGCGTCGGTGCTGGCGCTCCTGTCTACCTGGCAGCCGTCATGGAATACCTCGCTGCCGAAGTTCTGGAGCTCGCCGGTAACGCCGCACGTGACAACAAGAAGACCCGTATCATCCCACGTCACTTGCAGTTGGCCATCCGCAACGACGAAGAACTCAACAAACTTCTGTCTGGCGTAACCATTGCACAGGGAGGTGTTCTTCCAAACATTCAGGCAGTTCTTTTGCCAAAGAAGACAGAGAAGAAGTAAGCACTTCTGCCACCCACCACGACAAATACCATAACCAGGCTCCATCCGGAGCCACACACACTTTAATAGAGAGATTCAAGTAGACAATCAACTTTCAAACATTAATAATAACATTTATATTGATTTCATTTGGAATGTGTACATAACAAACAAACAAAACAAAATTATAGGGGATATTCAGCATCACTTGGAATATTAACCAATCATATAAATCCAATATATATTTTATATTTTACTTTAAGCGAGGAATTCATATTCTATCAATTTTTAATCATACAAATGAACAAAAGCAATTCTTCACTAGACGTAATGAATGAATAAATGATCAAGGTTTTAATGTGTTTCATGAATAAATATATATATATATATATATATATATATATATATATATATATATATATATATATATATATATATATATATATATAATATAATATAATATAATATATTATAATACTTGTGAACCAGAATATGTTTGAGCAGCAGCGATCGTGCCATTGGCCGAAGTGCAACAATTCAAATAATTTAAAGGGCCTGCTCGGGTATATAAGAGAGGCTGGGAGACTGGGGCCGGTGGTGGGTGATGGGTGATGAGTGATGGTGTGGTGTGGTGTGGTGTTGTTAAGAGTTGATTTACGGCCAGCCAGCCAGCTGCAGCCAAGGCAGGGCAGGGCAAGGCAAGGCAAGGCAAGGCAAGGCAAGGCAAGGCAAGGCAAGGCAAGGCAAGGCAAGGCAAGGCAAGGCAAGGCAATAACAGGACAGGACAGGCAAGGCAAGGCAAGCAGGCGGGCGGGCAGGCGGGCGGGCGGGCGGGCAGCCAGCCAGCCAGCCAGCCAGCCAGCCAGGCAGGCAGGCAGGCAGGCAGGCAGGCAGGCAGGCAGGCAGGCTGGCAGGCAGGCAGGCAGGCAGGCAGGCAGGCAGGCAGGCAGGCAGGCAGCCAGCCAGCCAGCCAGCCAGCCAGCCAGCCAGCCAGCCAGGCAGGCAGGCAGGCAGCCAGCCAGCCAGCCAGCCAGCCAGCCAGCCAGCCAGCCAGCCAGCCAGCCAGCCAGCCAGCCAGCCACTCCCACTTTGTATTTATATGCATTCAATTTATATTCAAACATTATATATGTTAAGGGCCTAGTTTTAGTGTTTATTTTAAAAATGACAAACATCGAGTCGTTTTACCAGTCCTTTAGCGTTAACGGTGATGCATTTTAAAACTGAACAGAAATCACCTTTTCTGGATATATCAAATATCGAATCCGCTTAATGTGCCTACAATTCAATCATTCAAAAAATACATAATTTACATCATGCCTTTTCATAGAACAGACAATAAGATTTGAGACAATAAGAACTTTAGTTTTATAACTAAAGTTGCACAATTATACCAACTCTATGGTGGCTGGGTGGTAAGGTGTGTGGCTGGTGTTTTGGAAGTCGCGAGTTCAAACGACCCAATGGGAGTACTTTTTTTTTTTTTATGCCATACAATCTTCCTAGTACTATTATGTAGGTTTGTGTGTGTGTGTTTTTATTCATTCTTTGGTTTTATAGATGACATACATATTGACTCCTTTTACCGGTCCTTAATTAGGCTCTGGGGAAGCAATGGTGGTGGTGGTGGTGCATTTAAAACTAAACCAAAAATCACCAGTTCTGGACGCGTCAAATATCATATCCGCTTAATGTGTCTACAACCTAATTACTTAAAACTACACTATTTAATTCATTCATATCATGTGCATATTGGTCATTATGCTCATACAACCGACATAACAATTTATTTTCATTATTAGAATCATACATTTCATCAAGTAATACAGATACAAAGAGATTTTCTTTCTGAGAAGACCGTTAGTATTGGCTGGCTGGCAGGCAGGCAGGCAGGCAGGCAGGCATTTGAGGGTTATTATTTCGCCTGTTGATTGGGGGGAGGGTTGATGTGTTAGGGGGTTTTCGGTTAGGTGTGGTGGTGGTGATTGGTGGTGGTGGTGATTGGTGGTGATTGGTGGTGAGTAGTGGTGAGTAGTGGTGGTGGTGGTGGTGGTGGTGGTGGTGGTGGTAGTAGTAGGTGGGAGGGGGGGGGGGGGGGGGGGGGAAGGGGAATGATGGTCTGTGGATTCCTTCTCCGTACCCCTTACATATAAGCAAAAACATGCCTTCCTGTGGGTATAGAAACATTAACACAAATTATATCAGTAACTGATATTGTAGCCTTTTAAACAGAAAAGATTTGTACATACAAATACTTTTAAATTATCATTTATTTGTGGAAATGGCATTTACGTCATTAAATTGATACCTCAGCATCAAGTGTCCTGCAGTGGTCCAGTGGTAAAGTGTATATAAGTGATGCGTATTCTTGGAGTTGCGAGTTCAAACCCGGATTAAGCTATATATATATATATATATATATATATATATATATATATATATATATATATATATATATATATATATATATATATATATATATATATATATATATATATATATACAACATGTTTTGTTTTGGTTGTTTGTTTTTGTATAAAGCCTCACACACTATATTAAGCGAGTTTGTTTTAAACATGACATACATATTAATTCATTTTACCAGGCCTTATTCCACACAACTCCGTGAATTTCCCGTGGAGCCAGCCAGCCAGCCAGCCAGCCAGCCAGCCAGCCAGCCAGCCAGCCATTCAAACAAAAACAAACGAAACAAAACAAAACAAAACAAAAAACATTATTGCCAACAGCATTTGGTGTTCCCAGGCGGTCACCCATCCAAGTACTAACCAAACCCAACGTTGCTTAACTTCGCTGATCGGACGAGAAGCGGTGTTCTCAACGTGGTATGGCCGTTGGCATGAGACTGCCTACACATTGTGGCTAATAACCAACTCTTTTTAGTCATCACGGCAGGATACGGACCTTCTTGTGGTGTCTTAATGGTAATTGTATCCTAACATATTTTTGTCTCCTTGGCATGGATATTTAACATCGTTTATTCAGTCTTGGGTTTATGTTCTTTCGCCATTTACAGACATTTTACATCTACCTACTTCCTCAGCCTACCCTGCCAATTTCTAATGAATTTGTGGATTTTCTTTTGTAATACATACATGTGTGTGCTCATCTGCTCTTCAGTTTTTATGATATTTGTCTCATCTGTCCTGCTTTATGATACTTTTACAAAGAACATGAACAAATGCTTCTATTTTAGAGAAGATATGGGATCCAGGTTTCGGAGCCGTAAAACCAACCGTCGTGATTGGTGGACGAGTTGCCAGGTTGCAGCTTCTGTACCGTGCCGGCACATAAATAGGTTCGGCTCAAGCGGCGGCAGCATCATTCCCCCGTGACTGTCTGAGCGTCTCTCATCACCTTGGTTATCTCATCATCATCATGGTAGAAGCAAAGCCTACCAAGAAGGCTGCGGCTGCTGCTGCTGTGGTGGCCACCACCAGGAAACCTCGCGTCCAGGTTGCTCACCCGAAAACTAGTCAAATGGTTCTAGCCGCGGTCGCAGCACTCAAAGACCTGTAAGGGCTCGTCTCTACAAGCAATCAAGAAGTACGTTGTTGCCAACAACAAAGTCGAGGCTGCCAAGATCGCCATTTACATCCGAAGATTTCTCAAGAAAGCAGTGGCTGACGGCATTCTTGTTCAGACCAAGGGAAGTGGAGCTAGTGGATCATTCAAGCTGGCCGTAGCAGAGAAGAGGGCCGTTCTAACTCCCAAGAAAGCCACCACAACCAAGAAACCATCTACAGCAGCAAAGAAGGCCGTGGTAACTCCCAAGAAAGCCGCCACAAGCAACAAACCACCTACAGCCTTGAAAAAGAAGCAGCAGCAGCAGCTTGTTGTTGGGAACAAAAAGCCCAAAATAAAGAGAGCTTCAAAATCTCCCAAACCACCCAAGGCAAAGAAAGCTGTCAAGAAAACAACAAAGGCAAAATAAACGACGACATGCAAGCAGCATGAATACACATGACAATAAACATCCAGGCCTCCCCCCTCAGTGGAGGGGCCTCATATGATTCCAAAAAGAGTTTAGTTTTGTAGACAAATAAATCATTACTTTTGGGGTAGATTTACTCTGTATATTATATATATATATATATATATATATATATATATATATATATATATATATATATATATATATATATATATATATACACATACATGGGTGAGGTGATATGGTACCAAAGTTTTGGGTGAGGTGATTGACATTTACACAAGATAAAACACGAACCAATGGGAATAAAAACATAAGAATGGAAGTAACTGCAGAAGGCCTATTGGCCCATAACACAAGCACTTCCTCTTGATGCTTCTATATTGGTTCGGAGTCTTGAAGCTATAATATATATATATATATATATATATATATATATATATATATATATATATATATATATATATATATATATATATATATATATATATATATATATATATATATATATATGCACACAAAACTAAATAGTCTTGTTAGACAAATTGCCCCTATTAGAGGCAAGTTGACTAACAAGCCGAATGACTGCAATTGTTTTGAATTTGAGTTAAATCTAACATAGAAATGTAATCAAACCTAACCTAACCTATGCTAACCCAAGCTAAGCTAACCTAACCTAACCTAAGCTAACCCAAGCTAAGCTAAGCTAACCTAACCTAACCTAAGCTAAGCTAACCTAACCTAACCTAACCCAGCAATTCATGATCTTAATATAATACTGTTAATTGGATAAACCAATTTGGAAAGAAATGTTCGAAAATAACAAAATTAACTGTGCTTGTTAGGAAAATTGGGCCTTGCATACTTGTCCCAATAGTGTGGTTCTCGCTTTTAGGTACGACATAAACGTATACCTAAGTTGAGAGAGAAAAAGATTCGCACTCAAACATGCATATCGATTGCCAGTCCTGAATTCTGGGTAGATATTCGTGTCCTCCCTTTTCATTTACCATCATTTGGATACTATCAAAACAGCTCTGAGAAGGATAAAATGAATAAAACGGGTAGCTCACTCATGTAAAAAGGAAGAGTTGGGAAAGATCTCTCTCTCTCTCTCTCTCTCCCTCACCCCCCCCCCCCCACCACCACCAATGATCCTGCTCTGCTAGTATATAACGGAACAAACCTTCCCCCCCCCCCCACCCCTCCCTCCCCAATCAGAGTCCCTTTAAGCATGCGAGGATAAAAAATAGATTTCATAAGACCCAATGTGCTAGCTGATATCAAAACAATTTATGTTATCGTCTATTAAGCCCTTCAGTAAAAAAGTATAGGGACCTAATTAGGTCCCGTTTTGAGGTGGTGGTGGGTGGAATCGATGGATTAGCCAAGCTCTTATCCGCCGAATCCGTAGAGGGTACGACCCTGGCGCTTCAGAGCGTACACCACGTCCATGGCAGTGACGGTCTTCCTCTTGGCGTGTTCCGTGTAGGTTACAGCATCACGGATGACGTTCTCGAGGAACACCTTCAGGACGCCACGGGTCTCTTCGTAGATGAGACCCGAAATACGCTTCACGCCGCCACGACGAGCTAAGCGACGAATAGCGGGCTTGGTGATGCCCTGGATGTTGTCACGTAGCACCTTACGATGACGCTTGGCGCCACCCTTTCCGAGTCCCTTGCCTCCCTTGCCGCGTCCAGTCATGGTGTTGAAGTTGTGTGAATAATAAAATTTCGGCACGATTTCCCCAGACTATATCCCGTCAAGCGGACGTACTTGTAGCATGGCAACTCCTAACTCCTGCCTGTCCTTACTTTATGCTTGTACTCGAGCAGAAACACGGCTTTCTCACAACGCTTTCAAAACTGCAGTTGCCTACTCGTCTGTTTCACGTCTCTGTGAAATGACTTTTGCACAAATCCAAAAAATAGAGCAAAATCAGCGATAATAGTGTTTGAGGTGAGCTGCCTGTTGGCTGCAGCCAGAGGAAGGAGGGGAGGGGCAACGGGGTGACGTAGGCGAGTCGAGCAGCCAATGGCGCTCGAGCAAGCGCCTCGAGACGGCGTATATAAGCAAAAATTTTTCGGCGCCGGCCATCACGGCCGTCTGAAACGGCCACGTCTGAAACGGCCAGTCTGAAACACTATGCTGCTTGCTGTGCAAAGGCGATCATCCAGCAATCTCCATACATTGTCCTCACAGACAAAACGCTATTAAAAACATGGAGAAATCCACATCTTCAACCGGAGCCAGTACCTCTGAAGCAACAAGCCAATCAGCGACCACCTCTACTTCAGGTTTCAACGCCCAAGCCGCCATCTTCCCGGAGCTCCCGGGAGGACGTCCCACTGCTACTTACCAGCCAATGGGGAGCCAGCTCCCAAACGCCAACCAGCGATTCGTCGAGCCAGCCATCGCCACCGGCCCAACCAAAGACAAAGCTAATTGGGCAGAGCACAGTAAAAGCTCTGATATCAACAGCCAGAATTACTGCTGGCAATAACCCCCGAGAATTCGTGAGGCTTCTGAAAATTCTGTACAAGGCGAACGGTCTCCCTACCTTCATTGTTCCTGAGGAAGTTTTCAACGCTCCGCGTTCATCTCCAACAACTGACCCTGTAGAGGAGGATGCTGACTCTACATCCGACGACGACGATTCCGCCACTGCAATGCAGCCCTCAGATCCTGTTCGGGTACCTACAGCTCACAAGACTCTGCCTCATGTGACCCCCACTTCTGCATCAGTTCCCGTTACCAACCATGACATCACTGTGAACGCAGCCACGCTCTCTGACATACTGTCAGCTCCTGCTCCACACGCTTCTCCAGCTGCTGCTGTCCCTTCACCCGTCTTAGTGGCGAATTTCGCTGCTATCGACCCTTGGTGTGACCCTATAGAGGGTACCGACTATGCAGCACCTTCTGCTGCAGTACCTACCGCTGTTACACACCCTCCGAGAACTCTACCTTCAAGACATCAACCCTCAAGAACCCAACCTTCAAGAAATCTACCCCAGCGTGTCAACACCCCTGCTCCTCACTCATCTGATGAATCGGATGAGGACGTATCTGTCGGTACACCATCACCCCCAAGGAAAGATCACCTTCAAGCATCAACACGAACCGTGACCACCAAGACCGACAAGCCCAAAAAAAAGAACAACGATCAAAGTTTGGTGAAATCAACAAGAAAGAAGACTCCTAACGAACTGACTTAACATCATCTGTCATCAAACCTCCACTGCCAGCTGCTTGCGTTCCCGGCCTCTGTGTGTATTGCAAATGACACCCCACTCAATTCTACTTTCATCTGATCAAGCTCAAATCCACGGTGGTTGGGCCACCGATCTTTCATCTCCCCTCTTCACCTCATCTCCAGATCCTTGCTCAAGATTTCTGCAACCTCGCCCCGTTCTTCCATCCCCTGCTTGCCAGCTCTATGGACTTTTTAATCCGTTAATCCGGCCATCACAAACCACAGTTGTTCACCATGGCTCGCACCAAGCAGACTGCTCGCAAGTCCACGGGAGGCAAGGCTCCTCGTAAGCAGCTGGCCACCAAGGCAGCACGCAAATCTGCTCCTGCCACAGGGGGCGTGAAGAAGCCTCACCGTTACAGGCCCGGAACGGTCGCCCTGCGTGAGATCCGTCGTTACCAGAAGAGCACAGAGTTGCTCATCAGGAAACTTCCCTTCCAGCGTCTGGTGCGCGAGATTGCCCAGGACTTCAAGACCGATCTTCGCTTCCAGTCGTCTGCCGTCATGGCTTTACAGGAGGCATCCGAGGCTTACCTGGTCGGTCTCTTCGAGGACACTAACCTCTGTGCCATCCACGCCAAGCGTGTCACCATCATGCCAAAGGACATTCAGCTTGCTCGCCGTATCCGTGGAGAGCGTGCATAAGCTAAAACGACCACCCTAGTATACACCAAACTCGGCCCTTCTCAGGGCCAAAATATCCTTCTAAGGAGATTTCAGACATTCCTAGCATCAGTCATATGAATTAACCTTCATCTATACATATAATAAATAAATAAATACAATAATTTAGGTGGCATACATACACTGTACACGTGATATCAATAAATCAAGTCATTTGTAGTACAACCTGTCCTCTTACAAACAAAACGCCGTCGCTTTTCATTCTTATGCACTGCCAAGGATCCTCCCCCCCCCCCCCCCCAAAAAAAAAAAAAAAAAAAAATTGTCATACTGTACTAGAAATAAAAGCAGCTTGTATAAGTGACATACTGTCCTGTCCTGTTTTATTCTGTTTTTGGTCCTCTGGCTTAATCTGTTAAGTTAGGAGATGACATTTTAAATTAACCGTTTTCTTGACATTTTCAAACCTTAAGAGGGTGGCCTGCATAGTAATCCTAATGTGGAACATAACAATGAATCTCTAATCTCTAGAAAAAAGATACCGAGTGTTTATATGTGTGTTGAGAGAGAGAGAGAGAGAGAGAGAGAGAGAGAGAGAGAGAGAGAGAGAGAGAGAGAGAGAGAGAGAGAGAGAGAGAGAGAGAGAGAGAGAGAGAGAGAGAGAGAGAGAGAGAGAGAGACATGCAGAGACAGAGACAGAGACAGACAGACAGACAGACAGAGACTGAGAGAGAGAAACACACACAGACAGTTTCATAAATATTCTCATTTTATAGCTATTTGCTTTCAGTGACAGAGGTTTTTGTTATAATAGTATTGGTGTCTAACACTCACAATCTCTTTAGAAATTAAAGTGTGGCTCCAATGGAGCCGAGTTTGTTGGTTTGAGGCCAAGCCACCACCACAGGGCAGTAAGTAAGCCGTTTACTTGGAGGAGGTGTACTTGGTGACGGCCTTAGTGCCCTCAGAGACGGCGTGCTTGGCCAGTTCTCCGGGCAACAGGAGCCTTACAGCCGTCTGGATCTCCCGACTGGTAATGGTGGAACGCTTGTTGTAGTGGGCCAGGCGAGAAGCCTCGGCGGCGATGCGCTCGAAGATGTCGTTCACGAACGAGTTCATGATCGACATGGCTTTGGAAGAGATACCAGTGTCGGGGTGGACCTGCTTCAGCACTTTGTAGATGTAGATGCTGTAGCTCTCCTTCCTCCTGCGCTTCTTTTTCTTATCGCCCTTGGCAATGGCCTTCTGGGCCTTTCCGGCCTTCTTGGCAGCCTTTCCAGATGCCTTGGGTGGCATGATGATGCTCGTGCTGGCTGGCGTTGCGATACAATAATGAACTTTTGCGCGAGTCGAGCTTTCCTTTTATATCCCGCTCGCGACTCAGCTCAGAGCGGGTCGCGTGGCGGAGCGCGCTGATTGGTCAGTGGCGGACTCCCTTGATCCTGAGCGGGGTATATAACACGAAGCTCGATCTGCGGGCCGGCATAAAACACCACAAACCCACAACAGCAGCAGCAATGTCAGGACGCGGCAAGGGAGGCAAAGTGAAGGGCAAGTCAAAGTCTCGCTCCAGCAGGGCCGGACTTCAGTTCCCCGTGGGCAGAATTCACCGTCTGCTGCGTAAAGGCAACTACGCCGAACGCGTCGGTGCTGGCGCTCCTGTCTACCTGGCAGCCGTCATGGAATACCTCGCTGCCGAAGTTCTGGAGCTCGCCGGTAACGCCGCACGTGACAACAAGAAGACCCGTATCATCCCACGTCACTTGCAGTTGGCCATCCGCAACGACGAAGAACTCAACAAACTTCTGTCTGGCGTAACCATTGCACAGGGAGGTGTTCTTCCAAACATTCAGGCAGTTCTTTTGCCAAAGAAGACAGAGAAGAAGTAAGCACTTCTGCCACCCACCACGACAAATACCATAACCAGGCTCCATCCGGAGCCACACACACTTTAATAGAGAGATTCAAGTAGACAATCAACTTTCAAACATTAATAATAACATTTATATTGATTTCATTTGGAATGTGTACATAACAAACAAACAAAACAAAATTATAGGGGATATTCAGCATCACTTGGAATATTAACCAATCATATAAATCCAATATATATTTTATATTTTACTTTAAGCGAGGAATTCATATTCTATCAATTTTTAATCATACAAATGAACAAAAGCAATTCTTCACTAGACGTAATGAATGAATAAATGATCAAGGTTTTAATGTGTTTCATGAATAAATATATATATATATATATATATATATATATATATATATATATATATATATATATATATATATATATATATATATATATATATATATATATAATATAATATAATATAATATATTATAATACTTGTGAACCAGAATATGTTTGAGCAGCAGCGATCGTGCCATTGGCCGAAGTGCAACAATTCAAATAATTTAAAGGGCCTGCTCGGGTATATAAGAGAGGCTGGGAGACTGGGGCCGGTGGTGGGTGATGGGTGATGAGTGATGGTGTGGTGTGGTGTGGTGTTGTTAAGAGTTGATTTACGGCCAGCCAGCCAGCTGCAGCCAAGGCAGGGCAGGGCAAGGCAAGGCAAGGCAAGGCAAGGCAAGGCAAGGCAAGGCAAGGCAAGGCAAGGCAAGGCAAGGCAAGGCAAGGCAAGGCAATAACAGGACAGGACAGGACAGGCAAGGCAAGGCAAGCAGGCGGGCGGGCAGGCGGGCGGGCGGGCGGGCAGCCAGCCAGCCAGCCAGCCAGCCAGCCAGGCAGGCAGGCAGGCAGGCAGGCAGGCAGGCAGGCAGGCAGGCTGGCAGGCAGGCAGGCAGGCAGGCAGGCAGGCAGGCAGGCAGGCAGGCAGCCAGCCAGCCAGCCAGCCAGCCAGCCAGCCAGCCAGGCAGGCAGGCAGGCAGCCAGCCCAGCCAGCCAGCCAGCCAGCCAGCCAGCCAGCCAGCCAGCCAGCCAGCCAGCCAGCCAGCCAGCCAGCCACTCCCACTTTGTATTTATATGCATTCAATTTATATTCAAACATTATATATGTTAAGGGCCTAGTTTTAGTGTTTATTTTAAAAATGACAAACATCGAGTCGTTTTACCAGTCCTTTAGCGTTAACGGTGATGCATTTTAAAACTGAACAGAAATCACCTTTTCTGGATATATCAAATATCGAATCCGCTTAATGTGCCTACAATTCAATCATTCAAAAAATACATAATTTACATCATGCCTTTTCATAGAACAGACAATAAGATTTGAGACAATAAGAACTTTAGTTTTATAACTAAAGTTGCACAATTATACCAACTCTATGGTGGCTGGGTGGTAAGGTGTGTGGCTGGTGTTTTGGAAGTCGCGAGTTCAAACGACCCAATGGGAGTACTTTTTTTTTTTTATGCCATACAATCTTCCTAGTACTATTATGTAGGTTTGTGTGTGTGTGTTTTTATTCATTCTTTGGTTTTATAGATGACATACATATTGACTCCTTTTACCGGTCCTTAATTAGGCTCTGGGGAAGCAATGGTGGTGGTGGTGGTGCATTTAAAACTAAACCAAAAATCACCAGTTCTGGACGCGTCAAATATCATATCCGCTTAATGTGTCTACAACCTAATTACTTAAAACTACACTATTTAATTCATTCATATCATGTGCATATTGGTCATTATGCTCATACAACCGACATAACAATTTATTTTCATTATTAGAATCATACATTTCATCAAGTAATACAGATACAAAGAGATTTTCTTTCTGAGAAGACCGTTAGTATTGGCTGGCTGGCAGGCAGGCAGGCAGGCAGGCAGGCATTTGAGGGTTATTATTTCGCCTGTTGATTGGGGGGAGGGTTGATGTGTTAGGGGGTTTTCGGTTAGGTGTGGTGGTGGTGATTGGTGGTGGTGGTGATTGGTGGTGATTGGTGGTGAGTAGTGGTGAGTAGTGGTGGTGGTGGTGGTGGTGGTGGTGGTGGTGGTAGTAGTAGGTGGGAGGGGGGGGGGGGGGGGGAAGGGGAATGATGGTCTGTGGATTCCTTCTCCGTACCCCTTACATATAAGCAAAAACATGCCTTCCTGTGGGTATAGAAACATTAACACAAATTATATCAGTAACTGATATTGTAGCCTTTTAAACAGAAAAGATTTGTACATACAAATACTTTTAAATTATCATTTATTTGTGGAAATGGCATTTACGTCATTAAATTGATACCTCAGCATCAAGTGTCCTGCAGTGGTCCAGTGGTAAAGTGTATATAAGTGATGCGTATTCTTGGAGTTGCGAGTTCAAACCCGGATTAAGCTATATATATATATATATATATATATATATATATATATATATATATATATATATATATATATATATATATATATATATATATATATATATATATATATATATATACAACATGTTTTGTTTTGGTTGTTTGTTTTTGTATAAAGCCTCACACACTATATTAAGCGAGTTTGTTTTAAACATGACATACATATTAATTCATTTTACCAGGCCTTATTCCACACAACTCCGTGAATTTCCCGTGGAGCCAGCCAGCCAGCCAGCCAGCCAGCCAGCCAGCCAGCCAGCCAGCCATTCAAACAAAAACAAACGAAACAAAACAAAACAAAACAAAAAACATTATTGCCAACAGCATTTGGTGTTCCCAGGCGGTCACCCATCCAAGTACTAACCAAACCCAACGTTGCTTAACTTCGCTGATCGGACGAGAAGCGGTGTTTCTCAACGTGGTATGGCCGTTGGCATGAGACTGCCTACACATTGTGGCTAATAACCAACTCTTTTTAGTCATCACGGCAGGATACGGACCTTCTTGTGGTGTCTTAATGGTAATTGTATCCTAACATATTTTTGTCTCCTTGGCATGGATATTTAACATCGTTTATTCAGTCTTGGGTTTATGTTCTTTCGCCATTTACAGACATTTTACATCTACCTACTTCCTCAGCCTACCCTGCCAATTTCTAATGAATTTGTGGATTTTCTTTTGTAATACATACATGTGTGTGCTCATCTGCTCTTCAGTTTTTATGATATTTGTCTCATCTGTCCTGCTTTATGATACTTTTACAAAGAACATGAACAAATGCTTCTATTTTAGAGAAGATATGGGATCCAGGTTTCGGAGCCGTAAAACCAACCGTCGTGATTGGTGGACGAGTTGCCAGGTTGCAGCTTCTGTACCGTGCCGGCACATAAATAGGTTCGGCTCAAGCGGCGGCAGCATCATTCCCCCGTGACTGTCTGAGCGTCTCTCATCACCTTGGTTATCTCATCATCATCATGGTAGAAGCAAAGCCTACCAAGAAGGCTGCGGCTGCTGCTGCTGTGGTGGCCACCACCAGGAAACCTCGCGTCCAGGTTGCTCACCCGAAAACTAGTCAAATGGTTCTAGCCGCGGTCGCAGCACTCAAAGACCGTAAGGGCTCGTCTCTACAAGCAATCAAGAAGTACGTTGTTGCCAACAACAAAGTCGAGGCTGCCAAGATCGCCATTTACATCCGAAGATTTCTCAAGAAAGCAGTGGCTGACGGCATTCTTGTTCAGACCAAGGGAAGTGGAGCTAGTGGATCATTCAAGCTGGCCGTAGCAGAGAAGAGGGCCGTTCTAACTCCCAAGAAAGCCACCACAACCAAGAAACCATCTACAGCAGCAAAGAAGGCCGTGGTAACTCCCAAGAAAGCCGCCACAAGCAACAAACCACCTACAGCCTTGAAAAAGAAGCAGCAGCAGCAGCTTGTTGTTGGGAACAAAAAGCCCAAAATAAAGAGAGCTTCAAAATCTCCCAAACCACCCAAGGCAAAGAAAGCTGTCAAGAAAACAACAAAGGCAAAATAAACGACGACATGCAAGCAGCATGAATACACATGACAATAAACATCCAGGCCTCCCCCCTCAGTGGAGGGGCCTCATATGATTCCAAAAAGAGTTTAGTTTTGTAGACAAATAAATCATTACTTTTGGGGTAGATTTACTCTGTATATTATATATATATATATATATATATATATATATATATATATATATATATATATATATATATATATATATACACATACATGGGTGAGGTGATATGGTACCAAAGTTTTGGGTGAGGTGATTGACATTTACACAAGATAAAACACGAACCAATGGGAATAAAAACATAAGAATGGAAGTAACTGCAGAAGGCCTATTGGCCCATAACACAAGCACTTCCTCTTGATGCTTCTATATTGTTCGGAGTCTTGAAGCTATAATATATATATATATATATATATATATATATATATATATATATATATATATATATATATATATATATATATATATATATATATATATATATATATATATATATGCACACAAAACTAAATAGTCTTGTTAGACAAATTGCCCCTATTAGAGGCAAGTTGACTAACAAGCCGAATGACTGCAATTGTTTTGAATTTGAGTTAAATCTAACATAGAAATGTAATCAAACCTAACCTAACCTATGCTAACCCAAGCTAAGCTAACCTAACCTAACCTAAGCTAACCCAAGCTAAGCTAAGCTAACCTAACCTAACCTAAGCTAAGCTAACCTAACCTAACCTAACCCAGCAATTCATGATCTTAATATAATACTGTTAATGGGATAAACCAATTTGGAAAGAAATGTTCGAAAATAACAAAATTAACTGTGGCTTGTTAGGAAAATTGGGCCTTGCATACTTGTCCCAATAGTGTGGTTCTCGCTTTTAGGTACGACATAAACGTATACCTAAGTTGAGAGAGAAAAAGATTCGCACTCAAACATGCATATCGATTGCCAGTCCTGAATTCTGGGTAGATATTCGTGTCCTCCCTTTTCATTTACCATCATTTGGATACTATCAAAACAGCTCTGAGAAGGATAAAATGAATAAAACGGGTAGCTCACTCATGTAAAAAGGAAGAGTTGGGAAAGATCTCTCTCTCTCTCTCTCTCTCCCTCACCCCCCCCCCCCCCCCCACCACCACCAATGATCCTGCTCTGCTAGTATATAACGGAACAAACCTTCCCCCCCCCCCCACCACCCCTCCCTCCCCAATCAGAGTCCCTTTAAGCATGCGAGGATAAAAAATAGATTTCATAAGACCCAATGTGCTAGCTGATATCAAAACAATTTATGTTATCGTCTATTAAGCCCTTCAGTAAAAAAGTATAGGGACCTAATTAGGTCCCGTTTTGAGGTGGTGGTGGGTGGAATCGATGGATTAGCCAAGCTCTTATCCGCCGAATCCGTAGAGGGTACGACCCTGGCGCTTCAGAGCGTACACCACGTCCATGGCAGTGACGGTCTTCCTCTTGGCGTGTTCCGTGTAGGTTACAGCATCACGGATGACGTTCTCGAGGAACACCTTCAGGACGCCACGGGTCTCTTCGTAGATGAGACCCGAAATACGCTTCACGCCGCCACGACGAGCTAAGCGACGAATAGCGGGCTTGGTGATGCCCTGGATGTTGTCACGTAGCACCTTACGATGACGCTTGGCGCCACCCTTTCCGAGTCCCTTGCCTCCCTTGCCGCGTCCAGTCATGGTGTTGAAGTTGTGTGAATAATAAAATTTCGGCACGATTTCCCCAGACTATATCCCGTCAAGCGGACGTACTTGTAGCATGGCAACTCCTAACTCCTGCCTGTCCTTACTTTATGCTTGTACTCGAGCAGAAACACGGCTTTCTCACAACGCTTTCAAAACTGCAGTTGCCTACTCGTCTGTTTCACGTCTCTGTGAAATGACTTTTGCACAAATCCAAAAAAATAGAGCAAAATCAGCGATAATAGTGTTTGAGGTGAGCTGCCTGTTGGCTGCAGCCAGAGGAAGGAGGGGAGGGGCAACGGGGTGACGTAGGCGAGTCGAGCAGCCAATGGCGCTCGAGCAAGCGCCTCGAGGACGGCGTATATAAGCAAAAATTTTTCGGCGCCGGCCATCACAAACCACAGTTGTTCACCATGGCTCGCACCAAGCAGACTGCTCGCAAGTCCACGGGAGGCAAGGCTCCTCGTAAGCAGCTGGCCACCAAGGCAGCACGCAAATCTGCTCCTGCCACAGGGGGCGTGAAGAAGCCTCACCGTTACAGGCCCGGAACGGTCGCCCTGCGTGAGATCCGTCGTTACCAGAAGAGCACAGAGTTGCTCATCAGGAAACTTCCCTTCCAGCGTCTGGTGCGCGAGATTGCCCAGGACTTCAAGACCGATCTTCGCTTCCAGTCGTCTGCCGTCATGGCTTTACAGGAGGCATCCGAGGCTTACCTGGTCGGTCTCTTCGAGGACACTAACCTCTGTGCCATCCACGCCAAGCGTGTCACCATCATGCCAAAGGACATTCAGCTTGCTCGCCGTATCCGTGGAGAGCGTGCATAAGCTAAAACGACCACCCTAGTATACACCAAACTCGGCCCTTCTCAGGGCCAAAATATCCTTCTAAGGAGATTTCAGACATTCCTAGCATCAGTCATATGAATTAACCTTCATCTATACATATAATAAATAAATAAATACAATAATTTAGGTGGCATACATACACTGTACACGTGATATCAATAAATCAAGTCATTTGTAGTACAACCTGTCCTCTTACAAACAAAACGCCGTCGCTTTTCATTCTTATGCACTGCCAAGGATCCTCCCCCCCCCCCCTCCAAAAAAAAAAAAAAAAAAATTGTCATACTGTACTAGAAATAAAAGCAGCTTGTATAAGTGACATACTGTCCTGTCCTGTTTTATTCTGTTTTTGGTCCTCTGGCTTAATCTGTTAAGTTAGGAGATGACATTTTAAATTAACCGTTTTCTTGACATTTTCAAACCTTAAGAGGGTGGCCTGCATAGTAATCCTAATGTGGAACATAACAATGAATCTCTAATCTCTAGAAAAAAGATACCGAGTGTTTATATGTGTGTTGAGAGAGAGAGAGAGAGAGAGAGAGAGAGAGAGAGAGAGAGAGAGAGAGAGAGAGAGAGAGAGAGAGAGAGAGAGAGAGAGAGAGAGAGAGAGAGAGAGAGAGAGAGAGAGAGACATGCAGAGACAGAGACAGAGACAGACAGACAGACAGACAGAGACTGAGAGAGAGAAACACACACAGACAGTTTCATAAATATTCTCATTTTATAGCTATTTGCTTTCAGTGACAGAGGTTTTTGTTATAATAGTATTGGTGTCTAACACTCACAATCTCTTTAGAAATTAAAGTGTGGCTCCAATGGAGCCGAGTTTGTTGGTTTGAGGCCAAGCCACCACCACAGGGCAGTAAGTAAGCCGTTTACTTGGAGGAGGTGTACTTGGTGACGGCCTTAGTGCCCTCAGAGACGGCGTGCTTGGCCAGTTCTCCGGGCAACAGGAGCCTTACAGCCGTCTGGATCTCCCGACTGGTAATGGTGGAACGCTTGTTGTAGTGGGCCAGGCGAGAAGCCTCGGCGGCGATGCGCTCGAAGATGTCGTTCACGAACGAGTTCATGATCGACATGGCTTTGGAAGAGATACCAGTGTCGGGGTGGACCTGCTTCAGCACTTTGTAGATGTAGATGCTGTAGCTCTCCTTCCTCCTGCGCTTCTTTTTCTTATCGCCCTTGGCAATGGCCTTCTGGGCCTTTCCGGCCTTCTTGGCAGCCTTCCAGATGCCTTGGGTGGCATGATGATGCTCGTGCTGGCTGGCGTTGCGATACAATAATGAACTTTTGCGCGAGTCGAGCTTTCCTTTTATATCCCGCTCGCGACTCAGCTCAGAGCGGGTCGCGTGGCGGAGCGCGCTGATTGGTCAGTGGCGGACTCCCTTGATCCTGAGCGGGGTATATAACACGAAGCTCGATCTGCGGGCCGGCATAAAACACCACAAACCCACAACAGCAGCAGCAATGTCAGGACGCGGCAAGGGAGGCAAAGTGAAGGGCAAGTCAAAGTCTCGCTCCAGCAGGGCCGGACTTCAGTTCCCCCGTGGGCAGAATTCACCGTCTGCTGCGTAAAGGCAACTACGCCGAACGCGTCGGTGCTGGCGCTCCTGTCTACCTGGCAGCCGTCATGGAATACCTCGCTGCCGAAGTTCTGGAGCTCGCCGGTAACGCCGCACGTGACAACAAGAAGACCCGTATCATCCCACGTCACTTGCAGTTGGCCATCCGCAACGACGAAGAACTCAACAAACTTCTGTCTGGCGTAACCATTGCACAGGGAGGTGTTCTTCCAAACATTCAGGCAGTTCTTTTGCCAAAGAAGACAGAGAAGAAGTAAGCACTTCTGCCACCCACCACGACAAATACCATAACCAGGCTCCATCCGGAGCCACACACACTTTAATAGAGAGATTCAAGTAGACAATCAACTTTCAAACATTAATAATAACATTTATATTGATTTCATTTGGAATGTGTACATAACAAACAACAAAACAAAATTATAGGGGATATTCAGCATCACTTGGAATATTAACCAATCATATAAATCCAATATATATTTTATATTTTACTTTAAGCGAGGAATTCATATTCTATCAATTTTTAATCATACAAATGAACAAAAGCAATTCTTCACTAGACGTAATGAATGAATAAATGATCAAGGTTTTAATGTGTTTCATGAATAAATATATATATATATATATATATATATATATATATATATATATATATATATATATATATATATATATATATATAATATAATATAATATAATATATTATAATACTTGTGAACCAGAATATGTTTGAGCAGCAGCGATCGTGCCATTGGCCGAAGTGCAACAATTCAAATAATTTAAAGGGCCTGCTCGGGTATATAAGAGAGGCTGGGAGACTGGGGCCGGTGGTGGGTGATGGGTGATGAGTGATGGTGTGGTGTGGTGTGGTGTTGTTAAGAGTTGATTTACGGCCAGCCAGCCAGCTGCAGCCAAGGCAGGGCAGGGCAAGGCAAGGCAAGGCAAGGCAAGGCAAGGCAAGGCAAGGCAAGGCAAGGCAAGGCAAGGCAAGGCAAGGCAATAACAGGACAGGACAGGCAAGGCAAGGCAAGCAGGCGGGCGGGCAGGCGGGCGGGCGGGCGGGCAGCCAGCCAGCCAGCCAGCCAGCCAGCCAGGCAGGCAGGCAGGCAGGCAGGCAGGCAGGCAGGCAGGCTGGCAGGCAGGCAGGCAGGCAGGCAGGCAGGCAGGCAGGCAGGCAGGCAGGCAGCCAGCCAGCCAGCCAGCCAGCCAGCCAGCCAGCCAGCCAGGCAGGCAGGCAGGCAGCCAGCCAGCCAGCCAGCCAGCCAGCCAGCCAGCCAGCCAGCCAGCCAGCCAGCCAGCCACTCCCACTTTGTATTTATATGCATTCAATTTATATTCAAACATTATATATGTTAAGGGCCTAGTTTTAGTGTTTATTTTAAAAATGACAAACATCGAGTCGTTTTACCAGTCCTTTAGCGTTAACGGTGATGCATTTTAGAACTGAACAGAAATCACCTTTTCTGGATATATCAAATATCGAATCCGCTTAATGTGCCTACAATTCAATCATTCAAAAAATACATAATTTACATCATGCCTTTTCATAGAACAGACAATAAGATTTGAGACAATAAGAACTTTAGTTTTATAACTAAAGTTGCACAATTATACCAACTCTATGGTGGCTGGGTGGTAAGGTGTGTGGCTGGTGTTTTTGGAAGTCGCGAGTTCAAACGACCCAATGGGAGTACTTTTTTTTTTTTTATGCCATACAATCTTCCTAGTACTATTATGTAGGTTTGTGTGTGTGTGTTTTTATTCATTCTTTGGTTTTATAGATGACATACATATTGACTCCTTTTACCGGTCCTTAATTAGGCTCTGGGGAAGCAATGGTGGTGGTGGTGGTGCATTTAAAACTAAACCAAAAATCACCAGTTCTGGACGCGTCAAATATCATATCCGCTTAATGTGTCTACCAACCTAATTACTTAAAACTACACTATTTAATTCATTCATATCATGTGCATATTGGTCATTATGCTCATACAACCGACATAACAATTTATTTTCATTATTAGAATCATACATTTCATCAAGTAATACAGATACAAAGAGATTTTCTTTCTGAGAAGACCGTTAGTATTGGCTGGCTGGCAGGCAGGCAGGCAGGCAGGCAGGCATTTGAGGGTTATTATTTCGCCTGTTGATTGGGGGGGAGGGTTGATGTGTTAGGGGGTTTTCGGTTAGGTGTGGTGGTGGTGATTGGTGGTGGGTGGTGATTGGTGGTGATTGGTGGTGAGTAGTGGTGAGTAGTGGGGTGGTGGTGGTGGTGGTGGTGGTGGTGGTAGTAGTAGGTGGGAGGGGGGTGGGGGGGGAAGGGGAATGATGGTCTGTGGATTCCTTTCTCCGTACCCCTTACATATAAGCAAAAACAATGCCTTCCTGTGGTATAGAAACATTAACACAATTATATCAGTAACTGATATTGTATCCTTTTTAAACAGAAAAGATTGTACATACAAATACTTTTAAATTATCATTTATTTGTGGGAAATGGCATTTACGTCATTAAATTGATACCTCAGCATCAAGTGTCCTGCAGTGGTCCAGTGGTAAAGTGTATATAAGTGATGCGTATTCTTGGAGTGTGCGAGTTCAAACCCGGATTAAGCTATATATATATATATATATATATATATATATATATATATATATTATATATATATATATATATATATATATATATATATATATATATATATATATATACAACATGTTTTGTTTTGGTTGTTTGTTTTTGTATAAAGCCTCACACACTATATTAAGCGAGTTTGTTTTAAACATGACATACATATTAATTCATTTTACCAGGCCTTATTCCACACAACTCCGTGAATTTCCCGTGGAGCCAGCCAGCCAGCCAGCCAGCCAGCCAGCCAGCCAGCCAGCCAGCCAGCCATTCAAACAAAAACAAAACGAAACAAAACAAAACAAACAAAAAACATTAGTGCCAACAGCATTTGGTGTTCCCAGGCGGTCACCCATCCAAGTACTAACCAAACCCAACGTTGCTTAACTTCGCTGATCGGACGAGAAGCGGTGTTCTCAACGTGGTATGGCCGTTGGCATGAGACTGCCTACACATTGTGGCTAATAACCAACTCTTTTTAGTCATCACGGCAGGATACGGACCTTCTTGTGGTGGTCTTAATGGTAATTGTATCCTAACATATTTTTGTCTCCTTGGCATGGATATTTAACATCGTTTATTCAGTCTTGGGTTTATGTTCTTTCGCCATTTACAGACATTTTACATCTACCTACTTCCTCAGCCTACCTGCCAATTTCTAATGAATTTGTGGATTTTCTTTGTAATACATACATGTGTGTGCTCATCTGCTCTTCAGTTTTATGATATTTGTCTCATCTGTCCTGCTTTATGATACTTTTACAAAGAACATGAACAAATGCTTCTATTTTAGAGAAGATATGGGATCCAGGTTTCGGAGCCGTAAAACCAACCGTCGTGATTGGTGGACGAGTTGCCAGGTTGCAGCTTCTGTACCGTGCCGGCACATAAATAGGTTCGGCTCAAGCGGCGGCAGCATCATTCCCCCGTGACTGTCTGAGCGTCTCTCATCACCTTGGTTATCTCATCATCATCATGGTAGAAGCAAAGCCTACCAAGAAGGCTGCGGCTGCTGCTGCTGTGGTGGCCACCACCAGGAAACCTCGCGTCCAGGTTGCTCACCCGAAAACTAGTCAAATGGTTCTAGCCGCGGTCGCAGCACTCAAAGACCGTAAAGGGCTCGTCTCTACAAGCAATCAAGAAGTACGTTGTTGCCAACAACAAAAGTCGAGGCTGCCAAGATCGCCATTTACATCCGAAGATTTCTCAAGAAAGCAGTGGCTGACGGCATTCTTGTTCAGACCAAGGGAAGTGGAGCTAGTGGATCATTCAAGCTGGCCGTAGCAGAGAAGAGGGCCGTTCTAACTCCCAAGAAGCCACCACAACCAAGAAACCATCTACAGCAGCAAAGAAGGCCGTGGTAACTCCCAAGAAAGCCGCCACAAGCAACAAACCACCTACAGCCTTGAAAAAGAAGCAGCAGCAGCAGCTTGTTGTTGGGAACAAAAGCCCAAATAAAGAGAGCTTCAAAATCTCCCAAACCACCCAAGGCAAAGAAAGCTGTCAAGAAAACAACAAAGGCAAAATAAACGACGACATGCAAGGCAGCATGAATACACATGACAATAAACATCCAGGCCTCCCCCCTCAGTGGAGGGGCCTCATATGATTCCAAAAGAGTTTAGTTTTGTAGACAAATAAATCATTACTTTTGGGGTTAGATTTACTCTGTATATTATATATATATATATATACTACTATATATATATATCATATATATATATATATATATATACACATACATGGGTGAGGTGATATGGTACCAAAGTTTTGGGTGAGGTGATTGACATTTACACAAGATAAAACACGAACCAATGGGAATAAAAACATAAGAATGGAAGTAACTGCAGAAGGCCTATTGGCCCATAACACAAGCACTTCCTCTTGATGCTTCTATATTGGTTCGGAGTCTTGAAGCTATAATATATAGATATAGATATATATATATATATATATAGATATATATATATATATATATAATATATATATATATATATATATATATATATATATATATAATATCTATATATATATATATATGCACACAAAACTAAATAGTCATTGTTAGACAAATTGCCCCTATTAGAGGCAAGTTGACTAACAAGCCGAATGACTGCAATTGTTTTGAATTTGAGTTAAATCTAACATAGAAATGTAATCAAACCTAACCTAACCTATGCTAACCCAAGCTAAGCTAACCTAACCTAACACTAAGCTAACCCAAGCTAAGCTAAGCTAACCCTAACCTAACCTAAGCTAAGCTAACCTAACCTAACCTAACCCAGCAATTCATGATCTTAATATAATACTGTTAATTGGATAAACCAATTTGGAAACCGAAATGTTCGAAAATAACAAAATTAACTGTGCTTGGTTAGGAAAATTGGGCCTTGCATACTTGTCCCAATAGTGTGGTTCTCGCTTTTAGGTACGACATAAACGTATACCTAAGTTGAGAGAGAAAAAGATTCGCACTCAAACATGCATATCGATTGCCAGTCCTGAATTCTGGGTAGATATTCGTGTCCTCCCTTTTCATTTACCATCATTTGGATACTATCAAAACAGCTCTGAGAAGGATAAAATGAATAAAACGGGTAGCTCACTCATGTAAAAAGGAAGAGTTGGGAAAGATCTCTCTCTCTCTCTCTCTCTCCCTCACCCCCCCCCCCCACCACCACCAATGATCCTGCTCTGCTAGTATATAACGGAACAAACCTTCCCCCCCCCCCCCACCCCTCCCTCCCCAATCAGAGTCCCTTTAAGCATGCGAGGATAAAAAATAGATTTCATAAGACCCAATGTGCTAGCTGATATCAAAACAATTTATGTTATCGTCTATTAAGCCCTTCAGTAAAAAAGTATAGGGACCTAATTAGGTCCCGTTTTGAGGTGGTGGTGGGTGGAATCGATGGATTAGCCAAGCTCTTATCCGCCGAATCCGTAGAGGGTACGACCCTGGCGCTTCAGAGCGTACACCACGTCCATGGCAGTGACGGTCTTCCTCTTGGCGTGTTCCGTGTAGGTTACAGCATCACGGATGACGTTCTCGAGGAACACCTTCAGGACGCCACGGGTCTCTTCGTAGATGAGACCCGAAATACGCTTCACGCCGCCACGACGAGCTAAGCGACGAATAGCGGG
>NW_027189952.1:0-10000 GCF_040958095.1 Procambarus clarkii
CCAGATACAAGGTATCACTTGGGAGATGAAAATACTTCAAGAGTCAGAGAGAGAGAAAGACCTGGGGGTTGATATCACGCCAGACTCCCCTGAAGCTCATATCAAAAGGATAACATCAGCAGCATATGCCAGGTTGGCTAAATAAGAACGGCCTTTAGAAACTTGTGTAAGGAATCTTTCAGAACATTATATACCACATATGTCAGACCAATCTTGGAGTATGCGGCTCCAGCATGGAGTCCATATCTAGTCAAGAAAAAACTAAACTGGAAAAAGTTCAAAGGTTTGCCACCAGACTAGTACCCGAGCAGAGAGGCATAAGCTACGAGGAGAGACTACGGGAATTGAACCTCACTTCGTTGGAAGACAGAAGAGTTAGGGGGGACATGATCAACACATCAAGATTCTCAAGGGAATTGACAGGGTGATAAAGAGAGGCTATTTAACACTAGGGGAGCCGGTCGGCCGAGCGGACAGCACGCGGGACTTGTGATCCTGTGGTCCTGGGTTCGATCCCAGGCGCCGGCGAGAAACAATGGGCAGAGTTTTTCACCCTATGCCCCTGTTACCTAGCAGTAAAATAGGTACCTGGGTGTTAGTCAGCTGTCACGGGCTGCTTCCTGGGGGTGAAGGCTTGGTCGAGGACCGGGCCACTGGGACACTAAAGCCCGAAATCATCTCAAGATAACCTCAAGATAAGGGGCACACGCACTAGGGGACACAGGTGGAAACTGAGTGCCCAAATGAGCCACAGAGATATAAGAAAAAACTTTTTTAGTGTCAGTGGTTGACAAATGGAATGCATTAGGCAGTAATGTGGAGAAGGCTGACTCCATACACAGTTTCAAGTGTAGATATGATAGAGCACAATAGGCTCAAGAACCTGTACACCTGTTGATTGACGGTTGAGAGGTGGGACCACAGAGCCAGAGCTCAACCCCCGCAAGAACAACTAGGTGAGTACACACACACACACACACACACACACACGCACGCACACGCACGCACACACACACAAACAAACACACACACACACACATTAGGTAAGTACACACACACACACACACACTCAAACACACAAACACACACACACACATACACACACACGTACACACACACACACACACACTCAAACACACACACACACACACACACATACACACACACACACACACACACACACACGCACGCACACGCACGCACACACACACACACACACACACAAACACACACACACACACATTAGGTGAGTACACACACACACACACACACACACTCAAACACACAAACACACACACACATACACACACACGCACACACACACACACACACACACACACACACACACACACACACACACACACACACACACACACACACACACACACACACACACAGGAAGCAACCTGTAACAGCTGTTTAAATCCCAGGTACCTATTTACTGCTAGGTAAATGGGGCAACAGGGTGAAACAAACTGCCCAGTTTCGTTTCTGCCATCACCGGAGGATCGAACACGGACGCTAGGATTACGAGTCGAGAGCGCTGTCTACTCAGCTGTCAGGCCCCGTAGTGCGTGTATTCGTCAAAAACATAATTTGGGAGAGGTTAAGGGAAAGGAATGATGCTTCCTGGGTTGGAGGGTTGGTGTGAGGTTAGTCACTTAGTGGCCTTGGACCTGTGGGGGAGGTCGGGTGGGCGGGGGGTTGCCAGTTATGAATTTAATGAATGAATTTGTTAAGATAGGGTATTTATGTAAAAGACGCTGGGAAGAGATAGTAACAAAAGTGTTCCTGACTGATGTGAGGTAGTGTGTGATTGACTTGTATGTTAGAAAAATTAATGCATACATGAAAATTACCTGTTCTTTGAAAATGTTTCTTTGTAAAATAAGTACAAGTTGTTTTGTAAACAAAATATGATTATTTTTCTTTAATAAACACACATGAGCACAAATGGTCCTCGGGAGTCCGAGAGATTGAGAGCGAACTAAAAATAGTAACAAAAAATGAGACAATGATGGGATACTATGTAATTCAAACATAAACTTGTTAACCATGTAAATTACAGTACCACTAAACACGCGTACACGTACATATGTCAATCAATTTACATAAATAAACATTCACTAATATGTTCCCTTAACAACGGACACAGATAATTACCGTACACGTGTCAGTCCAATTGCAGGTACACAAAGACACACATAGCTGCACTTGTCTGTCGCTCCTGACAATAGTAAACATGTAACAAAAAATGTGACAATGATGGGACACTATGTCATTCACACGTACACACGCTAACATTATAAATTACATTAACACTAAACACGCGTACATGTATATGTCAATCAATTTACGTAAAAAAACATTCACTAATATGTTCCTTTTACAATTAACACACAGATAATTACCGTACACATGTCAGTCCAATTGCAGGTACACATAGACACACATAGCTGCACTTGTCTGTCGCTCCTGATAATAGTATACATAGGTATACACACAAAACAGTCCTTTATCAACTAATGTGTGTGTGTTTGTGTGTGTATTTACTCCTTGTATTTATTATTTGTGTCTACAAAATTGAGTTATTAGCTCTTGGACCCCGCCTCTCAAACAAATGTATTTTTCATTTTTTATATCTACTACATTTATTTTTCACTAACATACAAACACACACAGGTACAGGTACACAAAGAATGACAAAGAGGCGTGTGAAGAACTCAACAAAAGGTTCCAGGAGGTCTTTACAATAGAACACGGAGAAGTCACGGCGCTAGGAGAGGTGGCAGCAAACCAGGTGACCTTGGAAAGGTTCGAAATTACAAGAGATGAGGTCAAGAAGCACCTATTGGAGCTGGATGTGAGAAAAGCTGTTGGGCCGGATGGAATCTCACCATGGGTATTGAAAGAGTG
The DNA here is from genome assembly GCF_040958095.1 of Procambarus clarkii. NCBI lineage: Eukaryota > Metazoa > Arthropoda > Malacostraca > Decapoda > Cambaridae > Procambarus > Procambarus clarkii. The sequence goes on from NW_027189952.1 coordinate 2,917, forward strand.
TGCAGGAGCACTTTGCTTGCCACTCTCCATAGTGTATAGTAGGTCACTGGAAATGGGAGACCTACCGGAAATATGGAAGACTGCTAATGTAGTACCAATACTTAAAAAGGGTGACAGACAAGAGGCACTGAACTACAGGCCAGTGTCCTTAACTTGTATACCATGCAAGGTGATGGAGAAGATTGTGAGAAAAAACCTAGTAACACATCTGGAGAGAAGAGACTTCGTTACAACCCATCAACATGTGTTCAGGGAGGGTAAATCTTGCCTTACAGGCTTGATAGAATTCTACGATCAGGTGACAAAGATAAGGCAAGAAAGAGAAGAATGGGCGGACTGCGTTTTTTTGGACTGTCGGAAAGCCTTTGACACAGTACCCCATAAAAGGTTGATGCATAAGCTGGAGAAACAGGCAGGAGTAACTAGTAGGGCGCTCCAGTGGATAAGGGAGTACCTAAGCAATAAGAAGCAGAGAGTTATAGTGAGGGTTGAGACCTCAGAATGGCGTGAAGGCACCAGTGGAGTCCCACAGGGCTCTGTGCTTGGACCTATGCTGTTTCTGATATACGTAAATGATCTCCCAGAGGGCATAAACTCATTCCTCTCAATGTTTGCTGACGACGCCAAAATTATGAGAAGGATTAGGACAGAGGAGGACAGCTTGAGGCTTCAAGAAGACCTGGACAAGCTGCAGGAATGGTCGAACAAATGGCTGTTAGAGTTTAACCCAAGCAAATGTAATGTAATGAAGATAGGGGTAGGAAGCAGGAGACCAGATACAAGGTATCACTTGGGAGATGAAATACTTCAAGAGTCAGAGAGAGAGAAAGACCTGGGGGTTGATATCACGCCAGACCTCTCCCCTGAAGCTCATATCAAAAGGATAACATCAGCAGCATATGCCAGGTTGGCTAAATAAGAACGGCCTTTAGAAACTTGTGTAAGGAATCTTTCAGAACATTATATACCACATATGTCAGACCAATCTTGGAGTATGCGGCTCCAGCATGGAGTCCATATCTAGTCAAGCATAAAACTAAACTGGAAAAAGTTCAAAGGTTTGCCACCAGACTAGTACCCGAGCAGAGAGGCATAAGCTACGAGGAGAGACTACGGGAATTGAACCTCACTTCGTTGGAAGACAGAAGAGTTAGGGGGGACATGATCAACACATTCAAGATTCTCAAGGGAATTGACAGGGTTGATAAAGAGAGGCTATTTAACACTAGGGGAGCCGGTCGGCCGAGCGGACAGCACGCGGGACTTGTGATCCTGTGGTCCTGGGTTCGATCCCAGGCGCCGGCGAGAAACAATGGGCAGAGTTTCTTTCACCCTATGCCCCTGTTACCTAGCAGTAAAATAGGTACCTGGGTGTTAGTCAGCTGTCACGGGCTGCTTCCTGGGGGTGAAGGCTTGGTCGAGGACCGGGCCACTGGGACACTAAAGCCCCGAAATCATCTCAAGATAACCTCAAGATAAGGGGCACACGCACTAGGGGACACAGGTGGAAACTGAGTGCCCAAATGAGCCACAGAGATATAAGAAAAAACTTTTTTAGTGTCAGTGGTTGACAAATGGAATGCATTAGGCAGTAATGTGGAGAAGGCTGACTCCATACACAGTTTCAAGTGTAGATATGATAGAGCACAATAGGCTCAAGAACCTGTACACCTGTTGATTGACGGTTGAGAGGTGGGACCACAGAGCCAGAGCTCAACCCCCGCAAGAACAACTAGGTGAGTACACACACACACACACACACACACACACGCACGCACACGCACGCACACACACACACAAACAAACACACACACACACACATTAGGTAAGTACACACACACACACACACACTCAAACACACAAACACACACACACACATACACACACACGTACACACACACACACACACTCAAACACAAACACACACACACACATACACACACACACACACACACACACACGCACGCACACGCACGCACACACACACACACACACACACAAACACACACACACACACATTAGGTGAGTACACACACACACACACACACACACACTCAAACACACAAACACACACACACACATACACACACACGCACACACACACACACACACACACACACACACACACACACACACACACACACACACACACACACACACACACACACACACAGGAAGCAACCTGTAACAGCTGTTTAAATCCCAGGTACCTATTTACTGCTAGGTAAATGGGGCAACAGGGTGAAACAAACTGCCCAGTTTCGTTTCTGCCATCACCGGAGGATCGAACACGGACGCTAGGATTACGAGTCGAGAGCGCTGTCTACTCAGCTGTCAGGCCCCGTAGTGCGTGTATTCGTCAAAAACATAATTTGGGAGAGGTTAAGGGAAAGGAATGATGCTTCCTGGGTTGGAGGGTTGGTGTGAGGTTAGTCACTTAGTGGCCTTGGACCTGTGGGGGAGGTCGGGTGGGCGGGGGGTTGCCAGTTATGAATTTAATGAATGAATTTGTTAAGATAGGGTATTTATGTAAAAGACGCTGGGAAGAGATAGTAACAAAAGTGTTCCTGACTGATGTGAGGTAGTGTGTGATTGACTTGTATGTTAGAAAAATTAATGCATACATGAAAATTACCTGTTCTTTGAAAATGTTTCTTTGTAAAATAAGTACAAGTTGTTTTGTAAACAAAATATGATTATTTTTCTTTAATAAACACACATGAGCACAAATGGTCCTCGGGAGTCCGAGAGATTGAGAGCGAACTAAAAATAGTAACAAAAAATGAGACAATGATGGGATACTATGTAATTCAAACATAAACTTGTTAACCATGTAAATTACAGTACCACTAAACACGCGTACACGTACATATGTCAATCAATTTACATAAATAAACATTCACTAATATGTTCCCTTAACAACGGACACAGATAATTACCGTACACGTGTCAGTCCAATTGCAGGTACACAAAGACACACATAGCTGCACTTGTCTGTCGCTCCTGACAATAGTAAACATGTAACAAAAAATGTGACAATGATGGGACACTATGTCATTCACACGTACACACGCTAACATTATAAATTACATTAACACTAAACACGCGTACATGTATATATGTCAATCAATTTACGTAAAAAAACATTCACTAATATGTTCCTTTTACAATTAACACACAGATAATTACCGTACACATGTCAGTCCAATTGCAGGTACACATAGACACACATAGCTGCACTTGTCTGTCGCTCCTGATAATAGTATACATAGGTATACACACAAAACAGTCCTTTATCAACTAATGTGTGTGTGTGTGTGTGTGTGTATTTACTCCTTGTATTTATTATTTGTGTCTACAAAATTGAGTTATTAGCTCTTGGACCCCGCCTCTCAAACAAATGTATTTTTCATTTTTTATATCTACTACATTTATTTTTCACTAACATACAAACACACACAGGTACAGGTACACAAAGAATGACAAAGAGGCGTGTGAAGAACTCAACAAAAGGTTCCAGGAGGTCTTTACAATAGAACACGGAGAAGTCACGGCGCTAGGAGAGGTGGCAGCAAACCAGGTGACCTTGGAAAGGTTCGAAATTACAAGAGATGAGGTCAAGAAGCACCTATTGGAGCTGGATGTGAGAAAAGCTGTTGGGCCGGATGGAATCTCACCATGGGTATTGAAAGAGTGTGCAGGAGCACTTTGCTTGCCACTCTCCATAGTGTATAGTAGGTCACTGGAAATGGGAGACCTACCGGAAATATGGAAGACTGCTAATGTAGTACCAATACTTAAAAAGGGTGACAGACAAGAGGCACTGAACTACAGGCCAGTGTCCTTAACTTGTATACCATGCAAGGTGATGGAGAAGATTGTGAGAAAAAACCTAGTAACACATCTGGAGAGAAGAGACTTCGTTACAACCCATCAACATGTGTTCAGGGAGGGTAAATCTTGCCTTACAGGCTTGATAGAATTCTACGATCAGGTGACAAAGATAAGGCAAGAAAGAGAAGAATGGGCGGACTGCGTTTTTTTGGACTGTCGGAAAGCCTTTGACACAGTACCCCATAAAAGGTTGATGCATAAGCTGGAAAAACAGGCAGGAGTAACTAGTAGGGCGCTCCAGTGGATAAGGGAGTACCTAAGCAATAAGAAGCAGAGAGTTATAGTGAGGGTTGAGACCTCAGAATGGCGTGAAGGCACCAGTGGAGTCCCACAGGGCTCTGTGCTTGGACCTATGCTGTTTCTGATATACGTAAATGATCTCCCAGAGGGCATAAACTCATTCCTCTCAATGTTTGCTGACGACGCCAAAATTATGAGAAGGATTAGGACAGAGGAGGACAGCTTGAGGCTTCAAGAAGACCTGGACAAGCTGCAGGAATGGTCGAACAAATGGCTGTTAGAGTTTAACCCAAGCAAATGTAATGTAATGAAGATAGGGGTAGGAAGCAGGAGACCAGATACAAGGTATCACTTGGGAGATGAAATACTTCAAGAGTCAGAGAGAGAGAAAGACCTGGGGGTTGATATCACGCCAGACCTCTCCCCTGAAGCTCATATCAAAAGGATAACATCAGCAGCATATGCCAGGTTGGCTAAATAAGAACGGCCTTTAGAAACTTGTGTAAGGAATCTTTCAGAACATTATATACCACATATGTCAGACCAATCTTGGAGTATGCGGCTCCAGCATGGAGTCCATATCTAGTCAAGCATAAAACTAAACTGGAAAAAGTTCAAAGGTTTGCCACCAGACTAGTACCCGAGCAGAGAGGCATAAGCTACGAGGAGAGACTACGGGAATTGAACCTCACTTCGTTGGAAGACAGAAGAGTTAGGGGGGACATGATCAACACATTCAAGATTCTCAAGGGAATTGACAGGGTTGATAAAGAGAGGCTATTTAACACTAGGGGAGCCGGTCGGCCGAGCGGACAGCACGCGGGACTTGTGATCCTGTGGTCCTGGGTTCGATCCCAGGCGCCGGCGAGAAACAATGGGCAGAGTTTCTTTCACCCTATGCCCCTGTTACCTAGCAGTAAAATAGGTACCTGGGTGTTATCAGCTGTCACGGGCTGCTTCCTGGGGGTGAAGGCTTGGTCGAGGACCGGGCCACTGGGACACTAAAGCCCCGAAATCATCTCAGATAACCTCAGATAAGGGGCACACGCACTAGGGGACACAGGTGGAAACTGAGTGCCAAATGAGCCACAGAGATATAAGAAAAACTTTTAGTGTCAGTGGTTGACAAATGGAATGCATTAGGCAGTAATGTGGAGAATGACTCCATACACAGTTTCAAGTGTAGATATGATAGAGCACAATAGGCTCAAGAACCTGTACACCTGTTGATTGACGGTTGAGAGGTGGGACCACAGAGCCAGAGCTCAACCCCCAAGAACAACTAGTAAGTACACCACACACACACACACACACACCACACCGCACGCACACGCACGCACACACACACACAAACAAACACACACACACACACACATTAGGCAAGTACACACACACACACACACACTCAAACACACAAACACACACACACACATACACACACACGTACACACACACACACACACATCAACACAAACACACACACACACACATACACACACACACACACACACACACACGCACGCACACGCACGCACACACACCACACACACACAAACACACACACACACACATTAGGTGAGTACACACACACACACACACACACACACTCAAACACACAAACACACACACACACACACACACACACACCACACAACACACACACACACACACACACACACACACACACACCACACACACACACACACACACACACACACAACACAAGGAAGCAACCTGTAACAGCTGTTTAAATCCCAGGTACCTATTTACTGCTAGGTAAATGGGCAACAGGGTGAAACAAACTGCCCAGTTTCGCTTCTGCCATCACCGGAGGATCGAACACGGACGCTAGGATTACGAGTCGAGAGCGCTGTCTACTCAGCTGTCAGGCCCCGTATGCGTGTATTCGTCAAAAACATAATTTGGGAGAGGTTAAGGGAAAGGAATGATGCTTCTTGGGTTGGAGGGTTGTGTGAGTTAGTCACTTAGTGGCCTTGGACCTGTGGGGGAGGTCGGGTGGGCGGGGGGTTGCCAGTTATGAATTTAATGAATGAATTTGTTAAGATAGGGTATTTATGTAAAGACGCTGGGAAGAGATAGTAACAAAGTGTTCCTGACTGATGAGGTAGTGTGTGATTGACTTGTATGTTGGAAAATTAATGCATACATGAAAATTACCTGTTCTTTGAAATGTTTCTTTGTAAAATAAGTACAAGTTGTTTTGTAAACAAATATGATTATTTTTCTTTAATAAACACACATGAGCACAAATGGTCCTCGGAGTCCGAGAGATTGAGAGCGAACTAAAATAGTAACAAAAAATGAGACAATGATGGGATACTATGTAATTCAACATAAACTTGTTAACCATGTAAATTACAGTACCACTAAACACGCGTACACGTACATATGTCAATCAATTTACATAAATAAACATTCACTAATATGTTCCCTTAACAACGGACACAGATAATTACCGTACACGTGTCAGTCCAATTGCAGGTACACAAAGACACACATAGCTGCACTTGTCTGTCGCTCCTGACATAGTAAACATGTAACAAAAAATGTGACAATGATGGGACACTATGTCATTCACACGTACACACGCTAACATTATAAATTACATTAACACTAAACACGCGTACATGTATATATGTCAATCAATTACGTAAAAAAACATTCACTAATATGTTCCTTTTACAATTAACACACAGATAATTACCGTAATACATGTCAGTCCAATTGCAGGTACACATAGACCACATAGCTGCACTTGTCTGTCGCTCCTGATAATAGTATACATAGGTATACACACAAAACAGTCCTTTATCAACTAATGTGTGTGTTTGTGTGTGTATTTACTCCTTGTATTTATTATTTGTGTCTACAAAATTGAGTTATTAGCTCTTGGACCCCGCCTCTCAAACAAATGTATTTTTCATTTTTT
>NW_027189952.1:52500-55000 GCF_040958095.1 Procambarus clarkii
ATAGGGGTAGGAAGCAGGAGACCAGATACAAGGTATCACTTGGGAGATGAAATACTTCAAGAGTCAGAGAGAGAGAAAGACCTGGGGGTTGATATCACGCCAGACCTCTCCCCTGAAGCTCATATCAAAAGGATAACATCAGCAGCATATGCCAGGTTGGCTAAATAAGAACGGCCTTTAGAAACTTGTGTAAGGAATCTTTCAGAACATTATATACCACATATGTCAGACCAATCTTGGAGTATGCGGCTCCAGCATGGAGTCCATATCTAGTCAAGCATAAAACTAAACTGGAAAAAGTTCAAAGGTTTGCCACCAGACTAGTACCCGAGCAGAGAGGCATAAGCTACGAGGAGAGACTACGGGAATTGAACCTCACTTCGTTGGAAGACAGAAGAGTTAGGGGGGACATGATCAACACATTCAAGATTCTCAAGGGAATTGACAGGGTTGATAAAGAGAGGCTATTTAACACTAGGGGAGCCGGTCGGCCGAGCGGACAGCACGCGGGACTTGTGATCCTGTGGTCCTGGGTTCGATCCCAGGCGCCGGCGAGAAACAATGGGCAGAGTTTCTTTCACCCTATGCCCCTGTTACCTAGCAGTAAAATAGGTACCTGGGTGTTAGTCAGCTGTCACGGGCTGCTTCCTGGGGGTGAAGGCTTGGTCGAGGACCGGGCCACTGGGACACTAAAGCCCCGAAATCATCTCAAGATAACCTCAAGATAAGGGGCACACGCACTAGGGGACACAGGTGGAAACTGAGTGCCCAAATGAGCCACAGAGATATAAGAAAAAACTTTTTTAGTGTCAGTGGTTGACAAATGGAATGCATTAGGCAGTAATGTGGAGAAGGCTGACTCCATACACAGTTTCAAGTGTAGATATGATAGAGCACAATAGGCTCAAGAACCTGTACACCTGTTGATTGACGGTTGAGAGGTGGGACCACAGAGCCAGAGCTCAACCCACGCAAGAACAACTAGGTAAGTACACACACACACACACACACACACACACGCACGCACACGCACGCACACACACACACACAAACAAACACACACACACACACATTAGGCAAGTACACACACACACACACACACACTCAAACACACAAACACACACACACACATACACACACACGTACACACACACACACACACACTCAAACACAAACACACACACACACACATACACACACACACACACACACACACACGCACGCACACGCACGCACACACACACACACACACAAACACACACACACACACATTAGGTGAGTACACACACACACACACACACACACACTCAAACACACAAACACACACACACACATACACACACACGCACACACACACACACACACACACACCCACACACACACACACACACACACACACACACACACAAGGAAGCAACCTGTAACAGCTGTTTAAATCCCAGGTACCTATTTACTGCTAGGTAAATGGGGCAACAGGGTGAAACAAACTGCCCAGTTTCGCTTCTGCCATCACCGGAGGATCGAACACGGACGCTAGGATTACGAGTCGAGAGCGCTGTCTACTCAGCTGTCAGGCCCCGTAGTGCGTGTATTCGTCAAAAACATAATTTGGGAGAGGTTAAGGGAAAGGAATTATGCTTCTTGGGTTGGAGGGTTGGTGTGAGGTTAGTCACTTAGTGGCCTTGGACCTGTGGGGGAGGTCGGGTGGGCGGGGGGTTGCCAGTTATGAATTTAATGAATGAATTTGTTAAGATAGGGTATTTATGTAAAAGACGCTGGGAAGAGATAGTAACAAAAGTGTTCCTGACTGATGTGAGGTAGTGTGTGATTGACTTGTATGTTAGAAAAATTAATGCATACATGAAAATTACCTGTTCTTTGAAAATGTTTCTTTGTAAAATAAGTACAAGTTGTTTTGTAAACAAAATATGATTATTTTTCTTTAATAAACACACATGAGCACAAATGGTCCTCGGGAGTCCGAGAGATTGAGAGCGAACTAAAAATAGTAACAAAAAATGAGACAATGATGGGATACTATGTAATTCAAACATAAACTTGTTAACCATGTAAATTACAGTACCACTAAACACGCGTACACGTACATATGTCAATCAATTTACATAAATAAACATTCACTAATATGTTCCCTTAACAACGGACACAGATAATTACCGTACACGTGTCAGTCCAATTGCAGGTACACAAAGACACACATAGCTGCACTTGTCTGTCGCTCCTGACAATAGTAAACATGTAACAAAAAATGTGACAATGATGGGACACTATGTCATTCACACGTACACACGCTAACATTATAAATTACATTAACACTAAACACGCGTACATGTATATATGTCAATCAATTTACGTAAAAAAACATTCACTAATATGTTCCTTTTACAATTAACACACAGATAATTACCGTACACATGTCAGTCCAATTGCAGGTACACATAGACACACATAGCTGCACTTGTCTGTCGCTCCTGATAATAGT
>NW_027189952.1:60000-66968 GCF_040958095.1 Procambarus clarkii
AAGCTGCAGGAATGGTCGAACAAATGGCTGTTAGAGTTTAACCCAAGCAAATGTAATGTAATGAAGATAGGGGTAGGAAGCAGGAGACCAGATACAAGGTATCACTTGGGAGATGAAATACTTCAAGAGTCAGAGAGAGAGAAAGACCTGGGGGTTGATATCACGCCAGACCTCTCCCCTGAAGCTCATATCAAAAGGATAACATCAGCAGCATATGCCAGGTTGGCTAAATAAGAACGGCCTTTAGAAACTTGTGTAAGGAATCTTTCAGAACATTATATACCACATATGTCAGACCAATCTTGGAGTATGCGGCTCCAGCATGGAGTCCATATCTAGTCAAGCATAAAACTAAACTGGAAAAAGTTCAAAGGTTTGCCACCAGACTAGTACCCGAGCAGAGAGGCATAAGCTACGAGGAGAGACTACGGGAAATGAACCTCACTTCGTTGGAAGACAGAAGAGTTAGGGGGGACATGATCAACACATTCAAGATTCTCAAGGGAATTGACAGGGTTGATAAAGAGAGGCTATTTAACACTAGGGGAGCCGGTCGGCCGAGCGGACAGCACGCGGGACTTGTGATCCTGTGGTCCTGGGTTCGATCCCAGGCGCCGGCGAGAAACAATGGGCAGAGTTTCTTTCACCCTATGCCCCTGTTACCTAGCAGTAAAATAGGTACCTGGGTGTTAGTCAGCTGTCTCGGGCTGCTTCCTGGGGGTGAAGGCTTGGTCGAGGACCGGGCCACTGGGACACTAAAGCCCCGAAATCATCTCAAGATAACCTCAAGATAAGGGGCACACGCACTAGGGGACACAGGTGGAAACTGAGTGCCCAAATGAGCCACAGAGATATAAGAAAAAACTTTTTTAGTGTCAGTGGTTGACAAATGGAATGCATTAGGCAGTAATGTGGAGAAGGCTGACTCCATACACAGTTTCAAGTGTAGATATGATAGAGCACAATAGGCTCAAGAACCTGTACACCTATTGATTGACGGTTGAGAGGTGGGACCACAGAGCCAGAGCTCAACCCCCGCTAGAACAACTAGGTGAGTACACACACACACACACACACACGCACGCACACGCACGCACACACACACACACACAAACAAACACACACACACACACATTAGGTAAGTACACACACACACACACACACACACTCAAACACACAAACACACACACACACATACACACACACGTACACACACACACACACACACACACACACACACACTCAAACACAAACACACACACACATACACACACACACACACACACACACACACGCACGCACACGCACGCACACACACACACACACACACACACACACAAACACACACACACACATTAGGTGAGTACACACACACACACACACACACACACACACACACACACACACACACACACACAGGAAGCAACCTGTAACAGCTGTTTAAATCCCAGGTACCTATTTACTGCTAGGTAAATGGGGCAACAGGGTGAAACAAACTGCCCAGTTTCGTTTCTGCCATCACCGGAGGATCGAACACGGACGCTAGGATTACGAGTCGAGAGCGCTGTCTACTCAGCTGTCAGGCCCCGTAGTGCGTGTATTCGTCAAAAACATAATTTGGGAGAGGGTAAGGGAAAGGAATGATGCTTCCTGGGTTGGAGGGTTGGTGTGAGGTTAGTCACTTAGTGGCCTTGGACCTGTGGGGGAGGTCAGGTGGGCGGGGGGTTGCCAGTTATGAATTTAATGAATGAATTTGTTAAGATAGGGTATTTATGTAAAAGACGCTGGGAAGAGATAGTAACAAAAGTGTTCCTGACTGATGTGAGGTAGTGTGTGATTGACTTGTATGTTAGAAAAATTAATGCATACATGAAAATTACCTGTTCTTTGAAAATGTTTCTTTGTAAAATAAGTACAAGTTGTTTTGTAAACAAAATATGATTATTTTTCTTTAATAAACACACATGAGCACAAATGGTCCTCGGGAGTCCGAGAGATTGAGAGCGAACTAAAAATAGTAACAAAAAATGAGACAAATATGGGATACTATGTAATTCAAACATAAACTTGTTAACCATGTAAATTACAGTACCACTAAACACGCGTACACGTACATATGTCAATCAATTTACATAAATAAACATTCACTAATATGTTCCCTTAACAACGGACACAGATAATTACCGTACACGTGTCAGTCCAATTGCAGGTACACAAAGACACACATAGCTGCACTTGTCTGTCGCTCCTGACAATAGTAAACATGTAACAAAAAATGTGACAATGATGGGACACTATGTCATTCACACGTACACACGCTAACATTATAAATTACATTAACACTAAACACGCGTACATGTATATATGTCAATCAATTTACGTAAAAAAACATTCACTAATATGTTCCTTTTACAATTAACACACAGATAATTACCGTACACATGTCAGTCCAATTGCAGGTACACATAGACACACATAGCTGCACTTGTCTGTCGCTCCTGATAATAGTATACATAGGTATACACACAAAACAGTCCTTTATCAACTAATGTGTGTGTGTGTGTGTTTGTGTGTGTATTTACTCCTTGTATTTATTATTTGTGTCTACAAAATTGAGTTATTAGCTCTTGGACCCCGCCTCTCAAACAAATGTATTTTTCATTTTTTATATCTACTACATTTATTTTTCACTAACATACAAACACACACAGGTACAGGTACACAAAGAATGACAAAGAGGCGTGTGAAGAACTCAACAAAAGGTTCCAGGAGGTCTTTACAATAGAACACGGAGAAGTCACGGCGCTAGGAGAGGTGGCAGCAAACCAGGTGACCTTGGAAAGGTTCGAAATTACAAGAGATGAGGTCAAGAAGCACCTATTGGAACTGGATGTGAGAAAAGCTGTTGGGCCGGATGGAATCTCACCATGGGTATTGAAAGAGTGTGCAGGAGCACTTTGCTTGCCACTCTCCATAGTGTATAGTAGGTCACTGGAAATGGGAGACCTACCGGAAATATGGAAGACTGCTAATGTAGTACCAATACTTAAAAAGGGTGACAGACAAGAGGCACTGAACTACAGGCCAGTGTCCTTAACTTGTATACCATGCAAGGTGATGGAGAAGATTGTGAGAAAAAACCTAGTAACACATCTGGAGAGAAGAAACTTCGTTACAACCCATCAACATGTGTTCAGGGAGGGTAAATCTTGCCTTACAGGCTTGATAGAATTCTACGATCAGGTAACAAAGATAAGGCAAGAAAGAGAAGAATGGGCGGACTGCATTTTTTTGGACTGTCGGAAAGCCTTTGACACAGTACCCCATAAAAGGTTGATGCATAAGCTGGAGAAACAGGCAGGAGTAACTAGTAGGGCGCTCCAGTGGATAAGGGAGTACCTAAGCAATAAGAAGCAGAGAGTTATAGTGAGGGTTGAGACCTCAGAATGGCGTGAAGGCACCAGTGGAGTCCCACGGGGCTCTGTGCTTGGACCTATGCTGTTTCTGATATACGTAAATGATCTCCCAGAGGGCATAAACTCATTCCTCTCAATGTTTGCTGACGACGCCAAAATTATGAGAAGGATTAGGACAGAGGAGGACAGCTTGAGGCTTCAAGAAGACCTGGACAAGCTGCAGGAATGGTCGAACAAATGGCTGTTAGAGTTTAACCCAAGCAAATGTAATGTAATGAAGATAGGGGTAGGAAGCAGGAGACCAGATACAAGGTATCACTTGGGAGATGAAATACTTCAAGAGTCAGAGAGAGAGAAAGACCTGGGGGTTGATATCACGCCAGACCTCTCCCCTGAAGCTCATATCAAAAGGATAACATCAGCAGCATATGCCAGGTTGGCTAAATAAGAACGGCCTTTAGAAACTTGTGTAAGGAATCTTTCAGAACATTATATACCACATATGTCAGACCAATCTTGGAGTATGCGGCTCCAGCATGGAGTCCATATCTAGTCAAGCATAAAACTAAACTGGAAAAAGTTCAAAGGTTTGCCACCAGACTAGTACCCGAGCAGAGAGGCATAAGCTACGAGGAGAGACTACGGGAATTGAACCTCACTTCGTTGGAAGACAGAAGAGTTAGGGGGGACATGATCAACACATTCAAGATTCTCAAGGGAATTGACAGGGTTGATAAAGAGAGGCTATTTAACACTAGGGGAGCCGGTCGGCCGAGCGGACAGCACGCGGGACTTGTGATCCTGTGGTCCTGGGTTCGATCCCAGGCGCCGGCGAGAAACAATGGGCAGAGTTTCTTTCACCCTATGCCCCTGTTACCTAGCAGTAAAATAGGTACCTGGGTGTTAGTCAGCTGTCACGGGCTGCTTCCTGGGGGTGAAGGCTTGGTCGAGGACCGGGCCACTGGGACACTAAAGCCCCGAAATCATCTCAAGATAACCTCAAGATAAGGGGCACACGCACTAGGGGACACAGGTGGAAACTGAGTGCCCAAATGAGCCACAGAGATATAAGAAAAAACTTTTTTAGTGTCAGTGGTTGACAAATGGAATGCATTAGGCAGTAATGTGGAGAAGGCTGACTCCATACACAGTTTCAAGTGTAGATATGATAGAGCACAATAGGCTCAAGAACCTGTACACCTGTTGATTGACGGTTGAGAGGTGGGACCACAGAGCCAGAGCTCAACCCCCGCTAGAACAACTAGGTGAGTACACACACACACACACACACACGCACGCACACGCACGCACACACGCACACACACAAACAAACACACACACACACACATTAGGTAAGTACACACACACACACACACACACACTCAAACACACAAACACACACACACACATACACACACACGTACACACACACACACACACACACACACACACTCAACACAAACACACACACATACACACACACACACACACACACACACACGCACGCACACGCACGCACACACACACACACACACACACACACACACACACACACACAAACACACACACACACATTAGGTGAGTACACACACACACACACACACACACACACACACACACACACACACACACACACACACACACACAGGAAGCAACCTGTAAACAGCTGTTTAAATCCCAGGTACCTATTTACTGCTAGGTAAATGGGGCAACAGGGTGAAACAAACTGCCCAGTTTCGTTTCTGCCATCACCGGAGGATCGAACACGGACGCTAGGATTACGAGTCGAGAGCGCTGTCTACTCAGCTGTCAGGCCCCGTAGTGCGTGTATTCGTCAAAAACATAATTTGGGAGAGGGTAAGGGAAAGGAATGATGCTTCCTGGGTTGGAGGGTTGGTGTGAGGTTAGTCACTTAGTGGCCTTGGACCTGTGGGGGAGGTCAGGGTGGGCGGGGGGTTGCCAGTTATGAATTTAATGAATGAATTTGTTAAGATAGGGTATTTATGTAAAAGACGCTGGGAAGAGATAGTAACAAAAGTGTTCCTGACTGATGTGAGGTAGTGTGTGATTGACTTGTATGTTAGAAAAATTAATGCATACATGAAAATTACCTGTTCTTTGAAAATGTTTCTTGTAAAATAAGTACAAGTTGTTTTGTAAACAAAATATGATTATTTTTCTTTAATAAACACACATGAGCACAAATGGTCCTCGGGAGTCCGAGAGATTGAGAGCGAACTAAAATAGTAACAAAAAATGAGACAATATGGGATACTATGTAATTCAAACATAAACTTGTTAACCATGTAAATTACAGTACCACTAAACACGCGTACACGTACATATGTCCAATCAATTTACATAAATAAACATTCACTAATATGTTCCCTTAACAACGGACACAGATAATTACCGTACACGTGTCAGTCCAATTGCAGGTACACAAGACACACATAGCTGCACTTGTCTGTCGCTCCTGACAATAGTAAACATGTAACAAAAATGTGACAATGATGGGACACTATGTCATTCACACGTACACACGCTAACATTATAAATTACATTAACACTAAACACGCGTACATGTATATATGTCAATCAATTTACGTAAAAAAACATTCACTAATATGTTCCTTTTACAATTAACACACAGATAATTACCGTACACATGTCAGTCCAATTGCAGGTACACATAGACACACATAGCTGCACTTGTCTGTCGCTCCTGATAATAGTATACATAGGTATACACACAAAACAGTCCTTTATCAACTAATGTGTGTGTGTGTGTGTTTGTGTGTGTATTTACTCCTTGTATTTACTTATTGTGTCTACAAAATTGAGTTATTAGCTCTTGGACCCCGCCTCTCAAACAAATGTATTTTTCATTTTTATATCTACTACATTTATTTTTCACTAACATACAAACACACACAGGTACAGGTACACAAAGAATGACAAAGAGGCGTGTGAAGAACTCAACAAAAGGTTCCAGGAGGTCTTTACAATAGAACACGGAGAAGTCACTGCGCTAGGAGAGGTGGCAGCAAACCAGGTGACCTTGGAAAGGTTCGAAATTACAAGAGATGAGGTCAAGAAGCACCTATTGGAGCTGGATGTGAGAAAAGCTGTTGGGCCGGATGGAATCTCACCATGGGTATTGAAAGAGTGTGCAGGAGCACTTTGCTTGCCACTCTCCATAGTGTATAGTAGGTCACTGGAAATGGGAGACCTACCGGAAATATGGAAGACTGCTAATGTAGTACCAATACTTAAAAAGGGTGACAGACAAGAGGCACTGAACTACAGGCCAGTGTCCTTAACTTGTATACCATGCAAGGTGATGGAGAAGATTGTGAGAAAAAACCTAGTAACACATCTGGAGAGAAGAGACTTCGTTACAACCCATCAACATGTGTTCAGGGAGGGTAAATCTTGCCTTACAGGCTTGATAGAATTCTACGATCAGGTGACAAAGATAAGGCAAGAAAGAGAAGAATGGGCGGACTGCGTTTTTTTGGACTGTCGGAAAGCCTTTGACACAGTACCCCA